>NC_066871.1:27034173-27269173 GCF_022985175.1 Labeo rohita | reverse complement strand
AGTGCTTTATCACTCACATATATGGAGCTGTTCCAGCTTGATTAAGTCCCTAGTCAAATTACCAACAAATTCACTCATCCCTGATGTAGCAGTTTATAAACTGCATTTAGAAATGTTTTTGTTACTGTCACACCAAGTAAAGAGCAATGGAAAAGTTGAAATCACCACCAGACACTAATATTTTCATTTGTTGAGTTCATTCTTTGTTTTGTTTTCTGGGAAAGACTTTACAGTTTTTCTCAGTCGCTTTGGTGCATTTCTCACAACACTATTTACATTTGCACAACAGTTAATGCATTTCTCAAAACAATTAGTACAAACTGCAAAACCTAGCTGATAACCTGCAAAAGCGTGTCACTTGCTCAAAATGGATAGCTCATTCCTCAAAAGCAAGTATTCATGTCAATGAAATGTCAGTGTCATCAAGATGAAAAGTCCTGACACCATTGTTTATGAACAAGATAGTCAAATGGCTTTGTCATGTTTTCATTATGACAGTTTACTCTGTAAATTTTTTCCAATGCAAAAAAGTCAGATTTTGGTGACACTTCCTGAAAGTGCTCAAGACAGCACTATACTATTTGCACAGCCATTTGAAAACTACAGTAAAGTTAGACATTACTGTATTTAGTGAGGTATCTGAGTACAAGACACTGAATATGTATGTTTCACATTTTTACTGCATATGCTCTTTGCAGTTCTAATTTATTCAAAGCATTGTGCAAACGAATAAATACACCCTTATTTACAACAAACATAAACTCCCTTTGGGTAGAGCTGTGCACAACTGTAAACAATATTGCAGTACATATTGGAACTGAACCTACAACATACATAGGTCTGTAAATCATTCATGCACATTTGCAGAAATTATTCAATTTAGAAGACATTTTTAGGAAAAAAAAAGATTTAAAATTTTTTATAAAATTTGCTTGACAGATTTTGACAACTAGTTCAACATTTTTGTATGTAATGACTCAAGCAATGAAATGAGGACTATTAGTTTTATATGGAATGACTATTCAGCATTCACAAGTTTAGTTAATTTTGACTGACATGACATAAGCAAATGATAATGTTATAAAACAGCAGAGAGTTGTATGAAAGCAATTGATGCATGTCCAAAAGCATTTGCAATTTGTTGGAAGGAATGAGAAACTGATACTATGATGTGCACAAATGACTAAATGTTGTGGAGGTTAAAGTAAATGTTGTGCAAATGTAAATAGTGTTGTGAGAAATGCACCAAAGTGACTGAGAAAAACTGTAATACTAACACAGACAAGTAGTAAACAAACAAACCAAGAATGAACAGGAATTAGGAAGCTTCTGACAGAACTCAAAACTTCAACCTGACTGGTAAAAATAACCGAACAGCCCAGAGAGAGCCTTGAAACAATGTGACTCCAACTTGCATTTTAAAAAAAATTGTGAACTCAACCCAAACACTTACTGCAGGGAAGGAAACACTCTTTCCATTACTCTCTCTTACTAACTTCCTTTCGTCTTTGCCTTTTGCTCATGGCAATATTGATTGAGCATCTGAGGGTGAATGGCAGCTCCATAGATCACACAAGCAAAGAGGACACAGAGGAACTGCTACACGGTGAGTCATCTGCCTCCTGTAAACCTCCATATCCAGCCGGTTTGATCAACCACACAATTGCCTGAAGCAGATCTGATGGTCTGACGAGACAAATAGAAGGTTGTCAGTTCTTTCTCAGCCAGCATAGCCATTTCTGTGAGGACAAGTACTGAACAATGCTGGAAAACAATGCAGCATTGTGACAGTCTTTAAAGAGTGCTGAAATATTTGTTAAACAACTGCTGTGCAATTAGGAGCAAGAGTACGATGAAGCGACCTAAAGCAGGACAAGATGAATTTTACTCCTCTCTACTCTTCATCAAGTAGGACAAAAGGATTTTGTCCTGCTTTTGGAAGTGGCATGTCATCTTTTCTGACATGCAGCACTTAAAGTATGGCAAAAAAAAATATTATAAAATAAACACATAAGTGCACATAAATAAAAAACTAACAGTTCTTCCTGGTACTCAAATCTGAATGGCTGAGAGACTTTTCTAGGTGTCCATTATTCTAGTGATAACAGAACTGCAACCTTTTCACTGTTTGTATAGTATGACAAAGATATCGCTGCCCCCAGTGAACATTCAAATTAATGTTTTATTGTGAATATGAGATTGAAATAAGGAATAAATGCTGTATCAGTTGCAGGTAATCACACTCACTCAGTTCATCTCTCTCTCATAATACTCCACATAATACAGCAAGCTTTTAATACAGTAATACAATAAGCTTTTAATGAAGCAACTCAATGTTCTTTCGTTACTAGTTCTAAAGTGACGTTTTTGAAATCCTGCTGTGAAACAATGTAGGAAAGCTGACAAAATGCGCACCGCTACGTACAGAATGTTGTCACAGCTCCGTTTCTCTCGCATGCTCCACCGGTGACCCATGGAGAGCAAATGTCACTTAGCATAATGAAAAAAGACCCTGCTCAGCTGTCACTGAACTGGCTTTCTCTATACCTGTCATAAGAGCTTGCTGAAATGCCGCTGAATTGCAGCCTTTGCAAAAAAGCCCAGGCAATAAAAGAGTCTGTCAAGGTCAGACAGAGACTGACAATGCCTAAAGGAGAGCAAGAAAAGAGAGGCAGGGAGAGCGAGAGAGATAGACATGAGAGAGAGAGGAGGGATGAGAAGTTATGTCATGTCATGTAAAACCCTCCTCCCACTGTGGGAGTATAATTAACTTTCACACACTTGCCCTGAGGTGGCAACTCAGAAGCTGAGGCTTTTCGCTTCACATTTCTCTCAAGGGTCGTTATATGCTAAAACAAACCTTTTATACAATATTCTATTTTTAAACCATAACATGAAGGCACTACATTGGGCAGTAGTAAATGAAAATGACTGTGGAAATTCAATATTTGATCTAAATACTGTGCACTAAAGTGAGATCAATTGAACCCAAAAGATCCTTGCTCTGACAAATTACTCACATGCTCATTATTCTTTATATAGCTAATTACACATATTGTATAGCACTAGGAAGTAATGAATGAAAATGAGCAAGTTTGGATGCTGTGTGCCAGAAAGCACTCAAATGAACCCAGAAGATCTTTGCAGTGTCAAAAATTGTTCACTTACTCATTAATCATTATTAAGTAGGGGTGCAACGATACATGTATTTGTACCGAACCATCACGGTACGGACATCTCGGTTTGGTGCATAAGGTCGTACTACGAATACAGGCAATTCAACCTCAATCCAGAAGGGGGTGCCTGCGGTAATGCAACTCTGTTTGATAACCGGCAGCAGAAAAACAGCGAAAGCCAGGAGTTGTGCACTTGAAAACAAAGCCCACTAGACAGTGACCATGTGCTGATTCTAAACGCGCCTCTCACTGACAAATGAGTATACTTTAAGGCTTGTGCACTCATCTGTTTGCAAAATGGAGCTTTGTGCTCCTGTATCCTACCTCTCTCATTCGGCACCAAATTTTTTTGAGTCCAAATATTCCATAATATTTCCATATTTGCAATGCATCTGAATGCTAAACTATTAGGTAATTATAGGCTTTGTACTTCAGTCGCGTTCCAACGGTGACACAGAGGCGGTCGTGCTTATGTTTGGTTCACTGTATTTTATTTTGATAAAGTACCAACTGCACTGTCATGTTAGTAGTGCTGAAAGCCTGGAACTCATATGTTTTGTGTGTGTGTGTGTGCCTGCGCGATCACTTCAGCTGTTTCCTTATACCAGCAGAATCAAATTAAAACACTCCATTTATTGTCTTATTAATAATGCAAAACTGTGAAAGGTCTACTTTTATTTGTGTACACTCACAATGAAAAAAAAAAACAACAACATTGTGATTTTGTAACACAGTGTGGCTTTCTGCTATTTGATTTTCCTTTCTGTGAACAAATTAAGCATCACAAATCACAAAAATTAATGGAACCTCAGCATCTATAGACTACGTTACGTATCGCACTTTTTTCCCCTTGTTTATCTGTTAACTAAATCAAGTATATTTCAAGTATTTATTCCTTGTACGCATTTACTGCAGATTTTTTTATATATAACATTATAATTAAATAAAATATTTCATATTTTCACATCTAGGTGGAAAAACATTTTAATTTATAATACTGTGAGTTCAAAATAAATGAAAAGAATCTAGCATAGTAGATTTGTCGCTTTTTCCCCCGTTGTACCGAAATTGTATCGAACCATGACCCCTGAACCGAGGTACGTACCGAACCGTGACATCTGTGTACCGTTACACCCCTACTGTTAATTTAACAAAAACAGATGAATGTGTTCAGATGCTGATCTAAATAAAAAGTTTCAGAATTAAATTCAGAAATAATTTTAAATAAATAAATAATTACATAAACACTGTAAACACACATTGCTTCTGTTGGTTAATATTTCTGTCAATAATGATTAAAATGAGAGGAAAATAAAAATAACAATCAACACATACAATATTTTCAAAGCATACAATATATTGGCCTTTTTTATGCCCAACCAACCATCCCCATTCAGTGAACATGATACCATGATCAGATTTACATGCAAGGGGAAATTCTGGTTGAGAGGTTGATTAACTGGCTCAGGTGTGTTCGATTAGAGTTCATTTTAGAGGAAGATGGATCTCCATAAGCATAACTGAGCACTACTGATCAAAAATGATGAGAAAATGCTCTATTTTGCACACTACTGTTGCAATTTAGTGTGGAAGATTACGCTTCAAACAAGCATGTCATTGTCTAAAATCTATTCTAACCAGTGCCTACTTCATACATTCAAAAAAAGAGGATACTGTAGTTTTGAAATGAATAAAGCTACTTATTGGCATGCACATTACTAGCATATTGGTTTCTTTATTAGTACTTATAAAGCACATATTCTGCATGACCATATTATACATCCCTAGTTCTACCCAATACCTAAACATAACAACTACAGGGGTTGGACAATAAAACTGAAACACCTGTTTTTTTAAAAAACAATTAGTACGTTGTTGAGCCTTTTTGTGCCCAATGCAGCATCATTTCATCCTGGGAATGACAAATATAAGTCCTGCACAGTAGCCAGAAGGATTTTAAGCTATTCCCCTCTTGCAAAAAAAAAAAAAAAAAAAAAAAAAAAGTGGCCAGGTCACTACGTGATGCTGGCGTAGGAAAACTTTTCCTAACTCGCTCTTCCAAAACATCCCTCAATAATATTCAGATCTGGTGACTGTGCAGGCCATGGGAGATGTTCATCTTCACTTTCATGTTCATCAAACCACTCTGTCACCAGCCTTGTTGTGTGTATTGGTGCATTATCATCCTGATACAAGGCACTACTTTCAGGGTACAATGTTTGATCCATTGGGTGCACATAGTCAACCTTCACTCTCTGCTCTTACTGGTGCAGTGTGCAATCAGTAAAGACTGGCCACCAGGCTGTGCAAACATATCCATGAAACCTCCAACACTATATTGGCCAGTGTTTCAGTTTCATTGTCCAACCCCTGTACCTTGCTAAGTATTAACAAGCAGCAAATTAGGAGTTTACTGAGGCAAAAGTCATAGTTAATGGTTTGTTATAGCAAGAATTGGACCTTAAAATAAAGTGTGACCAGTATATCTAATAATTGTGGTAACACTTTATCTTAAGGAGCAGTTCTCAAAATTAAATAGCTGCTTCCATGATAGTACAAATACATCACTGAGACATCTATCTGACGTCTGCATTTACATCTAGAAGACATATTTTTTCCATTGTCTGCTCATCTGCAGTCAGATGTCAAATAGATGTCTATATGTCTTTCAGATGTTTATGATTTAGAATGTATGTAAAACGGACATCTTACAGACGTCTGTCAGATGTTTGTACACAGCAGATGCTTTCCAGATCAAGTGATCTTTAACAGACATCTTGCAGATGTACGTGTGCTATCTACATATGCAAACACATGGGCTGTTTATTAGCATATTTTAACATCTTATTCTGCTTGAAAATAACTGCTTTCTGTTTAAATATATTTTAAAACGTAATTTATTCCTGTGATGAAAGCTAAATTTTCAGCATCAATTCTCCAGTCTTCAGTGTCACATGATCCTTCAGAAACCATTCTAATATGCTGATTTGCTGTTCAAGAAACATTATTATTATTATTATTATTATTATTATTATTATTATCAACATTTAAAAGAGTTGAGTACGTTGTTTCAGGATTCTATTTCAAAATTGTACTGTTTTTGCTGTACTACGGATCAAATAAAAGTAGGCTTGTTTAGCAGAAGAGACTTCTTTAAAAAAGAAAAAAAAAAAAACATTAAAAATCTTACTGTTAAAAAACTTTTGACTGGTAGCATCTATTAATAAGCAGCAAATTAGGAGTTTGTTCAGGGAAAACTCTTGAATATGAGTTCCCTATTCTAAAGTGTTACCATAAATGTTTTATCACATGTATATTTTGCACAACTACTCAGTAAAACTCATTGGGGTTACAAGTAATTAGCCTCTATAGCAGTACAGTTGTTAGAAATGAATGTTTAAATTGAAATTGCTGTGATTCATGTTTTTTTTTTTTTGTTTGTTTGTTTTGTTTTTTGTAATCAGCAGATGTGTAGCATTAAGCATCAAGATCTGACCTATTAACTGAACTGTATGTACTACATAAAAGACAACATCTGTTGTTTGTTTCACAGAACACAGAGAGATAAGTAAAAAATATAACAGTGTGCATTTGTGTAATTGCTCAAATGCACATTTTCCCTCCAAATTCAAGGTAGTAATTTACTGCGTGGCATCTGACATGAAGTCATTTTAACTATACAAAAGATGATTTAAACAATACCAATACCAATAGGCCATTTTAACAGCCTATTTCCTCTTTCCTACTATTTTCTTCTTTTCTAACTTTACTGAGGCTTCTTATATTTCCACCCGCAAAAGTTCTCTAACAAACCAATACTAGATGTGGTTCACCTTAAATGTAGTCAAGGCCAGTTGCTGGGTTTAAAGCTCTTTAAAAGAATTTAAAAGATAATTTAATGTTAAAGTCAATGGTAATGAATGCACATTCTTTTCATTACTGTTAAATAAGGCTGTGTCATGATCTTTAGAAAAGAAGACTCACTAAATAAACAATTATATTCAATTCATTTAAAGCCTTCAATGTCACTAAATCCAATAATAATAAAAAACTGCATTGCTGCAATTAATCAGTATATTTTTCAAAACTCTTAATTTTATCACAGTCTTTTATTCAAAACCTACTACTGTACTCATTAGAGCTGTACTGAACATGTTTTTCACCACAAAAAATACACAAACTTAGTTTTCTTAGTTTACAGACTAATTTTCCTTCAAATGAGTTCTTTACTCTTTTTCAAGGTTTTTTTTTTTTTTTTTTTTTTTTTTACAATTTTCTGCATATTTTCAGGTAACTTGGTCCAATACACTTTCAAAATTTAGTTAACATTGAACTTTTCATTTGCACCTGTCCTCATTTATTTTTATTGTTTTATTTTTTTAAGTATTTTTTTTTTTTATCCAACTAATCTTCACTGTAAGCCCGGATTTTGTATCTAATTAAACCATTTAATTACAATTGAACACAATATTTAAGTTTTACTGCATTGCTTATAAAATATAAGTAGATTCTACTAATTTGTAGACATATTTGAACCTGTGAATAAACTTAAGTTAAATTAACTCGTATTATGAAATTTATCTCCTGACCACGCCTCCTCCACCGGTGCTGCGAGTAACAGCGCCATTTTGTCACTGTGATTGTGTATGAATTTAAGCTGTGGATGAATGTGGAAATTTAGATTTAGATAGTTCTATTGGCATTGTTTTCCGCCATTTATCTTTTATCACGTCCCTCGAGAAACTCTTTGTGATCGGCAAAAGTTGTTGTTCGTCTAAACGACGGGACATTTCTCATCCGTTGATAGCTAGTGTTCTCACTCGCCTGCGCTTGAACCCCTGACTGGCGAGTTCGACTAACATTTTTTGCCTTTTTCTTTCAATGATTTCTTTTTCACTCGAGGAGCTGTTGTTTGTGAGGAGTGTAAATTTAGTTTTACTCATACAGTAGCCGCGATTCCAGCCGAGGAGCGACAAAGGTGGAGCTAATATGGTGAGTGCAGTACGTTAATGTACCACGTTTAATTTAGACATGGCTATTGTTTGAAAGCGTAAGTTTTCGTTAATTAGCGGTATAAATACAAAGGCGGATGAATATACTTCTGTTCTATCTAGGTTCAGAGTCCTCTTAACGACTATCTTGTTTTGGAAGAAAGAAGAAATGGAAGAGATGCTTTGAAAGTGTAAGTATGATCCTAATAACTGATAAGAGAGCACTGCTATTTACACATTTTCCTCCTGGTTTCACAGACAAGGCTTAAGGCCAGTCTCAGAATAAAATAACATGTTTAATAACATGACAAGGAGTCTTTA
Source organism: Labeo rohita (assembly GCF_022985175.1). Taxonomy (NCBI): domain Eukaryota; kingdom Metazoa; phylum Chordata; class Actinopteri; order Cypriniformes; family Cyprinidae; genus Labeo; species Labeo rohita. The sequence continues at coordinate 27,260,685 of NC_066871.1, read as the reverse complement.
CTGAAAATACCTTGTAATGACATATTTTAAAATATGTCAGTGCCATTTTTCTTTTCTCAAGATGCACACCAGTAAAGCTTTTAAGGTGTTTTTATAAAAGCTATTTAAGTATCTTAATTTAACTAAGGCCTAGTCCTGGCTTAAGATAAGCCCTGTCTGTGAAGCCCTGTCTGTGAAACCCTGTCTCTTTGTTCAAACATGGAAATTATTCAAGAACAAAACAATTTCCTTGTTCACATTTATGCCACCTTCACACCAAAGTTCAAGATCAACTGTATGTCGTGGGTTAACTGAGACCTGTTCTGAGGATGATCACTTTGACTAGCACAGTGTGTGTCAGAAGATTATTCATAATGATGATGGTGTGAGTCTGTCCTGCACTCATTCCTGTTGTTTACAAGCTTTCCTGAATAACACCGATCTTCCTGACCATATGCCAGTAGTGTTTGTATGTGGATTTTACTTTAAATATTCTGTAGATGTACAATTAAACGTAAACCCTAAAGTCTAATTACCATCTGTAAACTGGAAATTTTCTGAGAGCTGTACCACCTAACCACTGTATCTGACTGCTCCAGATTAATTTAGACATTGATAGTGTTGCCATAGAAAAGCGCAATTCCCAGTCTATTGACATGAACAGCTCACAAGCTGAACATCACAATGTTGTCCTCTCAGAATTAAAGTAATTATGACATGGTGTGAAGGCAGCATATGACTTTGAGTATTTAACAACAGCATTGTCTAACTGACTTGATAATGTATTTGTCGTTCTGTTTCTTCCTCTGTTAGGAGGCAGCTGACAAGACAGACTTCAGTAAGAATCCTCAGCGTTGATCAAGAAAGTTCACAGCTCACCTCATCTAGAGTGGGAATCATCTTGGAAGAAAGCTTGGTAATGGATGAACTGACCAATCTCAGGCCTTCTATGTCCATTGTTTTCAGACTGATTTCCCTGCCTACACCTGGACTATCCTAAGTGTATGAAAAGTATTTTATATTTTTTGTCGGGAAAAGGTGAGCTGACACCTAAAATTCAGTATTGCCAATAGTGTGAACTCAGAGTGTGGAAAAAACATATCGTTTTGATGCTGTTTGTTGCGATTCTGAGGAAAACTTGTTTGTGTGCTTAACGATAAGTTAATTTGTTGAACTAGTATCTTTTTGAACTTTTTTTTTTGTCCCATGTTTTATGGGGAAATGTTTTCAGGATATGAAAAAATGGTTTTGTTGTGTTTTCAATTGAATATTTGTAATTGAATCGATTTAAAATAAAAGGGAAAATTGCATTAATGTTCCTTTATTTGTTTGCTTTTTTCTTAATTTTCTAGGTTAACAAATTGGAAAAATAAAACATTTGATATAGATTTAACTTGGAAATTAGTATATTTGACTTAAATATAATAGTTATAATAATTGCAAATGAAATTATGTTACAAAACATTTTAAGTTAAATGAAATGACCTTTGTAATTCATATTACAAAACATTTTAAGTTAAATAAACTTTACATTACTTAAATTTTTTAGGGCAACCAGTTTCCTCCAATTTTTTAAGTAAATTCAACTTATCCGGGTTTAGAGTGTTAATGGTTAATCAACAATATATATACATACATATATATATATATATATATATATATATATATATATATATATATATATATATATATAAATACACATGTTCAGTTGTGCATGTAGCCTGAACATCTGATCATCTGAACATTATCTAGTAACCACAACATATGTTTACCATTAACATTCAAAGTGTTTGTGTGTATGCTAGAATGGGCTTTGTGAAGGAATCACTTTGTGGGCAAAAACCCATTAGAGATCATGACGATAGGCAAGTACATGTCTGTAAATATAATTTACAGTACTGACAGTATACTCTATTCTACTGGCATAATGTTGGTGTCATTAGATATTACAAACATTATGGATTTATCGTCAGTTTGTTTGGGTAATGCAAGTGCATTTTGTAATGTGATGACTGTACATTGCAGTACTGTAGCATTTTTCATTGATTTGAAATATGGATCTTGATTGTTTGCTATTGATTTAACTAATATCCACTTCTTTAATCTCTCTGACAAGCCTCATTTCCACAAAGACATTGATTGCTTCATCTCCCTTGGAGTCTATGCTGTTCTGTGCTGACAAACTGGCAGTTTGTTGACTGGCAATTCTGTGATTAGTTATTTGATGTGTTTAATACTTTACAAACAGACAACAAAACTTAAAAATTAAAAATTAAAAATTAAAGTACATCAAAATGCTTGTTGATTAACCAATAAAACCACTTGGATTAACTGATGGTATGATTTGTTCAAATGACTGAGAATAAAAAGTTTGTTTTTCCAGATAAAACAGCTTTTTTGATTATCTATTATGAAATTAGTTTCAACATCAGTTCAAAAATACTAACAAAAAAAGACATCTTTATTCCAGTCTATTTTTTCTTTAATTTAAACATCTTATTCCACTGGGGAATGAAAAAACATGAGAAAGGCTGATATAAGAGCACAGACTGTGTGCAATGCACTGTGAATATTGTGTATGTTGCTTATTTGCAATACTCACTGCCTGAAGTGCTACAATATGCTGCAGCCAGGGGACTAAAAATCAATCGTGCTATCAGCTCCAGTGAATCTTAATACACTAATCAACTAACCCAGCATCTATGGGTGTAGGGCCATTCCTTAATGTGTATGAGAAAGTATGTCAAATAAATAAAACATGTGCAATCCAGTGGCAGCAAGAATGTTCCAAGCACCTGCTTTATTACATATTGCACTGTCTTTCTAAGCTTTGTTCCAGGTGCAGGAGAAAAATGAATTATTATTAAGGATAAAACAGTGCAAACAAATCATTACTCATGAATTCTCTGGCTGTTGGCCGCCCACCTGTATTCTCGTATATATCATCTTTAATAATGACTTTGGCACTAGACTTCATTCTCTCTATCTCCTGCTCTCTCAGATTTTTCCTCCGCTTTGGATTCTCTTTTCCTGTCTAGTTTACATGTGTTTCGAGGAATATGACCAACGGACATACTCTCATTGAGAGCTTTGGCTCCATGAGAACAGTCAACACTTTCATCTCCAAAATATTAATTAAATTGAGGATTAAAATTTCATTCAGTTTTAATGTCTATAAAGCTTTAACCCATCTCACCTACCATTTCTAACACTTAAGACCTGCAAAGACTTGTGAATCTGTAGCCAGAAAGAAAGAAAGAAAGAAAACAAATTTGGAAGGTGGGAACGTGGATACAATAAACAATAAAACTAAGCAAGCAAGGAAGGAAGGAAGGATAGGGAAGATACAAACAATAGTAAAGTAAAGAAAAAACAAAGAAGGAATGGTAAAAACAAATTTGAACAGTAGGGAAGATGTAAGAAACAAAATAAAAGAAAGGAAGGAATGAAGGAAAGAAGGAAGGAAGAAAGGAAGGAAGGAAGGACGAGAAGACAAAAAGGACAAACAAATTAATGAACAAGAAAGAAGGAAAAAAAAACACAAAAAGGAACAAAAACAAAGGGAAAGATGAAGAGAAGGACTGAAAGATGAAGAGAAGGATGGAAAGATGAAGAGAAGGATGGAAAGAAGAAAGGAAGATTAAAAGAATAAAAAAGGTAGAAAGACACAAAAGAGAAGACAAAAAATGAAAGAAAAGCTAAAGAAAAAAGAAAAAAATACAAAAATGAATAAAAGAAAAGGCTGGAAGGAAGGAAGGAAGGACAAAAAGAAATAAGGGAATAAAGAAAAGACTTGAAGGAAGAAAGCAAAAGGAAGGAAGGAAGGACGAGAAGACAAAAAAGGACGGACACAAGAATAAAAAAGAAAGAAATAAATAATGAGAGGACACAAAAAGGAACAAAAAGGGAAAGATGAACAGAAGGATGAAAAGAAGGAAGGAATTTTAAAATAACAAAAAATGGTAGAAATACAAAAGGGAATAAAAGAGAAGACAAAGAAAGACAAAAAAGGAATCAAAGAAAAGCTAAAGAAAAGAAAAAAAGAAAAGGCTGGAAGGAAGAAAGAAAGAAAGAAAGAAAGAAAGAAAGAAAGAAAGAAAGAAAGAAAGAAAGAAAAGAAAAGAAAAGAAAAGAAAAGAAAAGAAAAGAAAGAAAGAAAGAAAGAAAGAAAGAAAGAGGAGGAAGGAAGGAAGGAAAAGAAGACAAAAAGGACAAAATAATGAAAAAGAAAGAAGGGAATAAAGAGGACAAAAGGCAAAAACAAAAGAAATAAAAGGAACCAAAGAAAAGACACAAAAACTAAAGAAAATACACAAAAATGAATGAAAGAGAAAGCTGGAAGGAAGGAAGGCACAAAGGAAGGAAGGATAAAATAATAAAAAGAAAGGAGGGAATAAAGAGAAGGCATGAAGAAAGAAAACAAAGGAAGTAAGGATAAAGAAAGAAAGGAATAAAGAAAAAAGTAAAGGGACGGAAGAATAAAATTGGAAGGAATCTTAAAAGGAATGAAGGAAGGAACAATGTAAGGAAGGACAAAAAATAAAAAAGAAAGAAAAGAATAAATAGAAGACTAACAGAAAGAAGGGAGAATGAAAGAAGGCAATGTGACAATGTTTCATTACATAAAAGCGACACCTCCGTCCACGGGGAGCATTTATAACTTGTCTCTAAGGAACACTGCAACACTTTTGTCACAGCAGTGAGTCTCTCTCATTACTGCTACACACACACACACACACGCTAACACTGGCAGAACAATTAGTGAGCTTGTTAGCAATGGTAAAAGATATCTTGGTAGCATAGACCAGCTCAAAAACTGACCTACATGCAGCCCAACACACACAGGCCAATTTAGCAGAGGCGCACACACTCCCCTCCCTCTGTCCCATACACACACAAACATAAATCTAAAAGCTTGTTCTGTAGTGCAGCTCTCAGCTGTCAGCTCGGTTGTGACGCTCAGGCTGCCGCTGTTTCTACCAAGCAGTGCCAAATGTATACGTTCATCCAAAACATGACTTCAACACATCACAGACATTGAAAGTATCCCCAGCGACCTGTCATTGTTTCAACTCCAACAACATTGGCTTGACAAGTGATGCAAGAATATATGTGTCGAGCGACTAGGTCTTCTATAAAACAGGTACAAAAAAATAAACAGCTTGTGTTGTCGTAAACAGGAACAGACGGAGCAGTCCAGACGGGACGGGCGTGAACGTACGATTCGATGTGAGATGCTCGACACTTACTGGTGGTGTTGTATCGGACTCCGAGGAAGGTCTCCGGACAGGGGCGGGACACCACTTCTCCTGCACTGCTCCTGGGCCAGCATGTCCCAATGCCATCAATCGAAGTGTTACAGAACAAACCTAAGAGACAGAGGGAGAAGAACGACTTCAGATAGATTATGAATAGCACACATTTGGGCCCCCAAAAAACAATCATAAGTAGCATGGGTATATTTGTAGCAAAGGGCAAAAAATACAGTGTATGGGTCAAAATGATAATTTTTTCTTTTATGCCAAAAATCATTAGGATCCATGAATATATTTTGTAAATTTGCTACTGTGAATATATCAAAACTTAATTTTTTGATTAGTATTATACATTGCTAAGAACTTCATTTGGACAACTTTAAAAGTGATTTTCTCAATATTCAGATAGTTGTATCTCGGCCGAATATTGTCCTATCCTAACAAACCATACATAAATGGAAAGATTATTTATTCATCTTTCAGATGATGTATAAATCTCAATGTCAAAAATTTGATCCTTATGACTGGTTGTGTGGTCCATGGTCACATATTTGGTGAGATTTTGTTTCAGGCCTAAATATGAAGAAAACGGGTGAAGTTATAACTAAAAGTAACAGCGCTACTAACTAGTTATATTTTTCAGTAGTGTAGATGTATTTAAGCTGTTTTCATTATATTATACTTATATTAAAATAATGTTAATTGTGCTTCATGGGCTAAATTGATAGATTTTATTTATTTCAATAATATTACGCAAGAAAGTATGTTATGAAAGAAAGGAAAGAAGGAAGAAAGGATGAAAGAAAAAGAAAGAAAAAATAAATAAAGAAAAAAAGATAATTTTAGTTATTTTTGGTACATGTAGTATAATAAATTATACAAAATAAAAATGAGAAATAAAAAGTTTAATTTCAATGTTTATTTTATTTCAAGTAACAAGTAAAACATTTTTTATTTCAATTTTTCCTTTTTTTTCCTTTCTTTTTTTTTAGGATTTTAGTTTCCATTTTAGTTTTTTATAACCATGGAAATGAAGATTATATATATATAGCATCACTACTTTTAGTTATAATCCTCTGTTTATTCCTTTCCAGGGTAATTATCTACCAGATCTCATGACGAAAACGTACCTGTTTGAACTTTTTCGCAAGATGTGAAATACGTACCAATAAGTACATATCACTGCAGTTTCCAACAGAAATGAACATGGTAAAAGAGGCAAAGCACTTGTAATTGTTTTCGTACAGCTGTGATTACAGATCCATGTGTTTCGTTTTCCAAGTCTAACAAGCTTGCTCAGTTGCTCAGGTGGCAAAAGGACTCAGGATGCAGAATTCTTGGGTATGAATCCCATGAAAAACATGGCTCATGATAAAAGAGTTGAAAGATGAGCGATCGAAAAACAAGCTAAAACGGCATGCTTGCAATCGCTTTTTTTATGTCAATTTCGCTTTTTGTTCATACTATCAGGTGGGTTTAGGTGTAGTGCAGATGGTACATTATTTTACAATGTCATGCAGCATTTGAGTTATAACACCACTCAGTGGACATTTCACGTCAGAACTGTGGTGACACGTACAAAACCAACATCACATAAAATATACCATATGTATGTTATATCTGTTCTAGAGGGAAAAAACAAACAAACACACTTTTAGTGCCACTCAATGAATAATTCACATCGGATATGTCACGAAATGTACATGGATCTACATATTTCTCGTATTGTGGAAAGGTTTCCTGAGGTATGTTTTCATCAAAAAGGAAAAAAAGAAATCCTTGTTTCTTAAAATAAAATAAGTCAAAAAATATAAACAAATTCTGCTGCAATTACATAAAGCACAAATAATGTTTGTACTTGGGTGTGTAGATTCAATCAATGGAGGAAAAGTACAAAAATCAAAAAAGATCCGCGCACCAAAACAAGATGCAAAGTTCACGGTCCTTTGAACAAAAATTTATTACTGAGTTTTTGTTGTCAACTCTATGTAAATCTTCAGTAATAAATTTTTGTTCAAAGGACCTTGAATTTTGCATCTTGTTTTGGTGTAACAAGATGCAAAAGTTTAACTTTATTTTTCTCATTATAATTTTGTATCATTTAATGTACCAAAAATAGTGTAGTCAATAAAAGTGCCAAAAGAAAAGGTATTGCAGCAATGCAGTGTTACTTATTGGCAGCTGGAAGCATAATCTGATTAAACCAAATATTTACTAAACAAACACTGAAGATGATGTGCAGATCTTCGTGACTGCTGTTTCAATACTTGCTGAAATGCGCTGAGCTTTCCGCTACGTGCACAGAATCAATACCTGCCGTTTTAAATTGAGTCAATCAGCACCAAGTGTTTCCTATTACATACTGAACGCAGGAGATCATTTAACACTGGTTATTTTCTGTGTGGAGTCTGGGCAAGGATGAGTCTCACGTTTCCTAAAGAAATGTTATTTCTTAAGGAACTGGAGAGTAAACATTCAGAGGCCTTTGCATAAGCACTTAAGGCTATTAATGGTGATGGCTGCATGGGAGACACGTGGGATTCATGAAGATGGTTTCAATTGAATATCTCTTTATCCATCTTTATCTCTGTGGCTTTCTTCTGTGTGTTTGTGTGAGCCGTAGGGCACGCTCACAACATCTGAATTGGCCTCTTTTCCAGAATTCAGAGTTTTTGAACACATTGTTCTTTCAATCAAAAAGGATCCGTGGAGCCAAGCGGAGATTAAAAAGTTTTAAGAGTTCTTAATCTTCCCTGTAGACTTTCATATATGTCTTAATCCACTGCATTCTGGGAATATTTTTCGCAGAAAGAAATACATTTGACCATGGGACCATCTATTTGAACAAGCAATGGCAGACATAGGTTGTGTTAGGGAATCCTGTTTTAAAGCAGGTTATTTTATTTATCTGGTACAAAAATGACACACCACATCTTTCAAGTTCTGAATTTCCTTTTTTTATTTTTTATTAAAGCAGAATCCCTAGTGCATGCTATCATGGCCAAAATTGATTGCAGCATTTTAAGTAATTTCACATGTTGAAAGCCTACACTAAATATTTTTTTGGTAATATGACAGCCATGACCACTAGCTGAAACACTGCTTTTGTTTGCAGTTTGTCATATTTACAGATAAAGAGTGGAGCCTGAGTTGTAAACTGACCTGTAGTGTTGGTGGGACTAGACGTCTGATTCCACAGGATCAAAGTGCGAGCTGGGAAAAGAAAATAAATAAAGAAAGAAAGAAAGAAAGAAAGAAAGAAAGAAAGAAAGAAAAACACTTATTAATATCATACATATAAAGTACAGGGTCATGTCTCTTTCTTTTTTCCTTTTTAAATGTTTAAAATAAAATGACATTTTTAGTCACTCCTTTAAATAAATGAATAAGCAACTAAATTTTTTTTATAAAATGAAAATAGATTAAATAAAAAGTATTGGGAATATTGTGAAAAAGTAAAATAAGTTATTTACACTAAGCATCACACGTATACTGCAGTGCTTCATACACATCATACAATTTAATACAGGACTTTCTTCACAATAGGGCTTGAAACACCTTTTATTGCTTAATGACTGGTGGATGATGACAATTCTGGTTGAATGTGTGACACTTAAAAACGCTCACACATTCACTTGTTCTTGCATCTCAACACAAACTGCCTTCGGATTTAATTTACAGCACATATTTCTTTTTTTTTATTTTTTTTATGCATCAAAGCATCAAAGCTTGCAGATGATATCTATGTAAATAAAACAGGGTAGACAAATGTTGCTTTTGCAGACAGGGCTGTTTATAATATAATATAATATAATATAATATAATATAATATAATATAATATAATATAATAGCAGTGCGATATAGCTGTATATCAGCACAGCTAGGTAATCACACCATGCCGATATACAGCCACGTTGCATAGCTACTCGTTTGATTTGCTCTTATATTATATAATATTTTATATTTAATTTTCATATTATATATTATATATTTCAAGCAGTTAAACCTATTGAACTTACGAGTGTGATTTTGCGTTTAAACAGCAGTTCGATGGCACAAGCATGCAAATACATAAGAAACTTTAACGGAGTGTCTTTAAAACCCTCTTTTGTGCGGAACTACTTCCTACCACCATGGATTCAAATCTTAAGTTGACAGTTGAACAGCTGAGCCCAAACCTCTGTTACTAAAAACGTCACTTTAGAACTAGTAACAAAGGAATGTTGAGTTATTTCATTGAAAGTTTATTGTGTTACTGTATTAAAAGGTGTGTATTATGTGGAGAGATGGACTGAGTGAGTGTGATTACCTGCATCTAATACAGAGTTCATTTTTTAGCTCAAGCTCATATTGACAATAAAACATTAGTTTGAATGTCCGCTGAGTAAAGCGATATCTTTGCCATACTATCCTTTCATCTGTTAAGGGTGATTTCTGATGACAGCGCTGCTCAGTGCATTTGTTGGGTGCGTCTTACAAGATGTTGTTGAAAGTAAAAATATTTTTTTTTTGTTTACAACCCTATTTCAGTCTCTTTTAATATAAAAGTATTTTTCTTTTAATATAAAAGTATACTCACTTCATAAAAAGTGAGTCAGCACTCTTGTTGCCATCTAATGGCAAAACAATGAAACTAAAATCACCATCAATAAGCACACACCATTTTCCAAAACTAAATAATCATTTTAAATACTACTATTATTTATATTAAATATTATTTATTGCATAATAATATTTCATAAACAACAACAACAGCCATCATAAAAGTACAAAGGCAGTGCAAAGGCAGTGAAGCAAATTTTCAAATGGATTTTGTGTTTACTAACAAACTGCATATCTGAAGTCTAAACAAGTACATTCTAAAAAACTCTTAAAACTACATTCCGTGTCACAAAACGACGCATTATTTATAAAATTACAGTGGATTTAGGCGTCCACAATGACACTCGGTGGGAGAAATACCGCAAGCGTAGTGATACAAACGGTAAAACGGTTGGAGTTCTGTTATCACTAGAATATTACACTCCTCTCAGCCAATCAGATAATACAATATCATTTTTTTTTAATGATTCTGTCTGCAGGTTACATCATCTTTCTAAGTGAGTCATTAAATCATATACAACCAATTTATTCAAAACCACTAACTCATTCAGGAATAACCAAATGACTCTCTTTATAAGTAAGCCATTGAATCATTCACTCAGCTACTTCATTCAAAAACAACACTGATTCATTCAGGAAGACCACTAAAATGAACAAAGGTGATATTTCTCAAATAATTTAAACAAAAAGCTACAGAATATAATTTTATTAAAAAAAAAAAAAAACACACATTTTTTCACCATGCCCCCTGAGCTCTATGTACATACAGGAATATCTCTACCATCACAAAAGTTGAATTACACTGTTTATTTGATGCTTTGATGTGCGTCTGTGTCTTTAAAACAGTGCTGTCAGCACCAAACCAGAATGTGGGCCTATTTAGCAGAGATGTGAATGAAGCCACTAGGCAACAATATAATTTGTTTTCACCAGATTTTTTGTGTTTCTGTAATCAATCTGCTGTTTACAAGGTCTCATAACATCTAAACACTGCACAAAACATGTGTTGGAAAGCTTGCCTTTGATCATTTTGGATGATTAAAACAGACAAAGCAAACAAGATATAAAACGATTCTGAGTAACTTTTAACAGTACAATATAACTTTTTCTCTGTTTGTCAAGCAAACAAAATTTAAATATTTACTGTAGGGATTTCTGCACCTTTGCCTATGAAATCATGGTTGAATGTGTTTCTCTATTCACACTCCTGTCCGCTGTTCACCGAGATAAAACAAGCACACATCTATTAATCTTCTACTCACAAAAGCAACGGACAGTTCGTCTAGCTCCATGGCACTGAAGCAGAACACACGCACACACACTGGAACTAAAAACCCAAGCTCACATGTCACCGTGCCTGTTCATCCTCTGGCCCGGAAATAACAGGTGAACGAACAGGGATATCACTGCTGAATAATTCATAATGGATATGAGCAGCTCTGCTCTCCATGTCTTTTCAAATCGCAGAAACGGATGTGCAAAACAATGTGTTCTCAGTACCGTGCCGTAAACATATTTATTCGAAAATGAGGTTTCACCCTACGGAATGAAGTTTGTTTATTTGGCAGCACAATGAGGGACACTGCTGCAAATGTAATTCATCCTGACATCCATGATTTTTAGTTTTTAACGGAACAATATGCCTCTCAGGAAATAAACACATATGATCTCGACGTGCTTTATACAGGCTACCGCGCATCTCTCAGGGCAACAAAATAAAATAAAATAAATAAAAAATCCATTCTTGGAGACGATTGCGCTGATACTTTGGGCTTTCATAAATTTCTCAAAACATCTGCTCATCTGAGCAGCTGAATAAACATAATAATGGACACTCACCAAAAAACTCTGAATGCAATAATATGGCTAGGCAATAAATGTCTGCTCAAAATGCAAATGAATCAAGTTATAATCAACTCGTCCAAACAGACGAATAACAATGAAATGCTGAGCCACTTGAGAAGAACACTTATTTAATGCATATCCAGCAGAACGGGTTTTGTACTGAAAATCAAAAACAAGATGTTCAGCCTCTATTATGTTGTTTATGTTTGGCGTCAGACTACATGTGTTAGCAGTGCAGTGGAGTGACTGAATGATGCAGAGGACACCCATAGCTCACAGTGTGAACAAACAGAAATATTTGTGTGCAGATGTATTTGTGCTCATCTGTTTGTGTGCATATGAGAGAGACAGAAGTACGAGTGCACAAAAAAAAAGGCTAAACATATTTGCGGTCACACTTTCAGCTTTTGAGCTTACTTAAAACAAGCCTACATAATTTACAAGCATATTTTCCCAGGCCCGAAGCCAGCCTAGCGGATGGGGGGGGTTCTTTTTTTCCAAAAAGTGGACCTTTTTCAGTTCCCACCCACTTTGTATTTAACTATGAGGTTCAAATACTTCATTTTGTTGACTACTCATTCACCAATTTGTGCTGTATTTTCATGTGTGCTGGTATCTTAATAAGCATGATTTTTTGATTCACCAAAAATATTTACTACAATGTTGTCAAACTGCTTACCAAGATATCGGCTTGTTCAGTAAATATACACAAATACCCAAAGCAATAAGTTATCTAAGTAAATGAATGACATTTTTAATGCAATAAAATCACAGATTCTTTGTACGGACACATATCGAAATGGTGGGTGGACGTGTGTCCCTCTAGGGGGGTCTGGGGGCATGCCCCCCCAGGAGAAAATTTTACACATTTTAAAGTGAAATTCATTAATTTAGTGTACTTTAAGAACTCAAAAGTAAGAGCTCCAACCCATGTTCATTGTGCAAATGAAGTCTGAAAAAACGGTTCTAGAACTGCCCCTGGTCAGAATATACTGTGTTCTTCCTTGACCCATGCTACACCCTTCCACTGAGTTTTCTGAGCTCCCATTCTGGGCTCCTTTCAACCTCTGAGCCCTATGCAGTCTTTCCTCCTTTTCAAAATACAAATATCAAGAAAGGAATTTTATGCAGAAAAAAATATGTATCTAAATATTAAAAAAAAAAAAAAAAGACCTGCAGAAATAGAATTAATATGGAAAAAGCAAGTTGTCTAGTATTATGTTAAACTTATATCCTGATTTATAGCTCAGATAATGTTCATTATCAAAAACAGTAACATCTGTTAAAATTGCAACAACCTTATTTTTTTTTAAACTTTATTATGGACAGGACAGATCAGAAAGGACAGGAAGTGATATGTGGGGCGGGATCGGGAAAGGTCGAACTCAAACACGGGAAGCCCGGAGCACGCTGCCTAGAGGTCTTCACGAAGGACCCGAGACCCGAGGACCGGGGACCCGGCCCGGGACCCATACGGGTTCGGGTCTATATTTTAAATGGTCAGTCGGGTCCGGGTCGGGTCCCAATCTATTACCTCGGGTCCCGGGTCTGTTTAACATTTGTGTGTAATACCCGAATCGATCGGAGAACACCGCACCCGCCAGTGATCAGTGTCGGTCAGCACTTTGCGTGTGTTTTGTAACTTGCAACTTGTGAAATTAGGACGAGAAAAGTGTGAGCGGGAAATAAGGTGGGGAAAAAAAACATGCGTGACGCGAAGTTAACGCTAGTACTGCAAGCGGACGGTACCAAGCTGTCTCATGTGAATTCCTCCTTTAAGCTTCATAAGATTAACTAGGTGGAGCTTTAAGCATATGTTTTGCATTGTTTTCTTTTACTGAAGAAGAGACGCACCTATTGAACACGCACGATGGTGCAGTGCAGTCGGCTTTGTGCAACCCACTTCTAAATCCACTCTGACGCGCATCATTCAGTAGTGTCTTGCATTAGCCAAAATCATGATAGTCGACCACATAATATCTTATCCAACTGCACGTGAATAAACGCAAATACTCAATAAAAGCAAGACCGTTGCGCCAGCTTCCTTTGAAATATGATTGCGCCCGCGCCCGCTTCGTCCTGCTTCTTGACAGAAATGCCGCCTGCATGCGCGAGAGCATGTAACTCAGAGTGGTAACATGATAATTAATTGTTGATTACTAATTTGAATCAGTACATTATAACGAAAACAATACCTTGAATGAATTAAGAGTATACTTCTCCAGACACCACTACACCACTGCTCACGCAGTAAAGTGTAACGCACTTCTTGTTCTGTGCGCTTTTTGAAAAAAAAAAAAAATAAAAATAAAAAAAACTGCTCCAAGCTGCAATAATATATAAATTAAGAAGATTCTTTCACTCGGCAAGAGAGAGGAACAGCCTAACATGGACGAAAATGTTAGTGTCAAGAAGGATTGATCACAGTCTGGGCTACTAACAGTAGGTAAGCCAAAAAGTTTTTTCGCAACTTGTTTATTGACTTGTTAACATTTTGCTGTGTAATATGTGCCGACCGGGTGCAGTCGGGTCTCTGTCTTCCCAGCCGGGTTCGGGTCCAATTTACGAATAACCGTCGGGTCCGGGTAGTAAATTTAAGGCATTTCTCGGGTCTGCACGGGTTCGGGTCCCACTTTCAAATTAAATACGGGTCCGGGTCGGTTCCGTGCAACAAATTTACGGGTCTCTTCGGGTTCGGGTACGAATTTTTGGACCCGTGAAGACCTCTAAGGCCATCGGCGCCGACAACAACCTTATTTTTGTATGACGAAATTATTAATAATAATTATTCACCTCAATACCATGGTATAACAATGAACTACATGGCTTCTAGGTATTTGTACGAAGAACGGTGGTCTTAGTATAAATGCACAAACGCTATTAATCACAAAATACTGTAATTATATTCTATTACTCCTTTAATAGATTTAATACATGTCTACATAATAATATAACAGTTCGATATGTCCCACAATTCTGCTGCAATACGATAGTGCAGTCAGTGTTACAGTAAAAATCCATATTAAATGATTCTGACTATCGTTGCGCACAGTGTTTCTCCTGTTTGTCAGCGCTGTTTCATCTGTTTAAATCGTCATGTCATTGTGTTCTTTACCGAATTCAAGCGCTTCACTCTGGATCTCACAGCGCTGTTTAGTGATCGCGAGTAAACTCATCTGCTCTAGTAAACGCTCCGCTGCTGTTTGAACTGTGATCCGAGTGGCGCTTCAAACGACTAGCACATTTAATCCATAATGCGATTTTTGTCTTTCCGTCCCCAAATTTAAGACCTCTTGAAATTATAATTAAGACTTCTCTTGTACTTATTAAGGTATTTAATACTTTTTTATGGCTTTAAAGGTGCGTTGTTATTTAAAAGAACACTTGTTTATTAAAAAAAAAAACGTACATAAATTCCGGACCTTTCAAACCCCCCCTGGCTACGGGCCTGTTTCCTCATGCATAAAGTTTAAATAAAATACATAAATGTTAAGGGATAGATCATGCATTTAATGAAGATGATAATAAATGTATATGCAATTAAATAAATGTAATGTATATTATTATTAAATGTTATATATGAAATTTAAATATAAAGCAGAAATTTGTAAGGAAAATACAATTAGTGCTTCATCTTGAAAACAGGGGTTTTATTACTTATTGATTATATATATTGTGAGGAACCCCACTTAGCCATCATACAGCAAAACAAAGCCATTTGAACAGAAAAATTACATGCTCATGGTACTTCAGTTTTAATTACATTGAGTGGGCTCAGTATTACAGATAATCACAGGTTTGTAATAAGCACCCTGAAACTTACACATGCTTGGATCTGTGAATTTTGATTTCAGAGTTGCATCAATAATGCCTACACAAACAATCATAACAGTACACGACCTCAGACGAAATTGAATCATCTGAGCTTCCAGGAGACTTGACCATCAGCATAATTTTTACAAACAATACTTCAGGCTGGTTATGCCACTGTAATCAGAGTTGTTTGCACTTGCATTAAGTTTTCATTTCAGACTCAAGTTGATCAAATTCAATCTTTTTGCAAAAAAAAAAAAAAAAAAAAAAAAAAAAAAAAAAGTTGTGAAATATCATTGCAATTTAAAATGACACTCTTCTATTTTAATCTATTTTAAAATGTAATTTATTCATGTGAAGCAAAACTGAATTTTCAGCATGAATAGTATCTATTATGCTGTTCTTTTTAACTTTTTATTCATTTTTATCACAGTTTCAAAAAGTATCAGGTTCCAGAAACAGGTTCCAAAAGATATTAAACAGCAGTGTTAGGGAAAGTTACTTTTAAAAGTAATGCATTATAATTTTGCATTACTCCCTGAAAAAGTAACTTATTATGTTACTTTTTATGGAAAGTAATGCGTTACGTCACTTTTTATGTTACTTTTTAAATCTGGGCAGGGCTTGCTTCTTTGTTTTTAATATAAAACAATTCTAATGTAAAAAGCCGTTTTACACCAAAAGTGAAATGAATTCACCTCAGGGTGAAAGAAAGTACATTTATGCAGAAGATCACTCTTCAATTTAATTATTGCAGGGTTGCGTCATATTCTGAGTTTGTATTTCACTGTTTGTACTCATTTTGAAGAATACTGAATCTGTTTTTTGTGAGTGAGATAAATTAATGCGTGTTCACATTTAGTCTAGAATACAGTAACATCATGTTTACTCCCAATTTTTAATTACAGGAGACTTGTCAATCAATAATAATAATAATAATCGTGATGAGGGCAACTAAGGCTATTTTAGTTATTCATGCTCTGACAAACAAAATAGACAATTTTTAAAAACATTTTTTATATTTATTTATTTAAATTATACATTAATTACCACATTTTTTAAAAAAGAAAAATAAATAATGTATTAATTTAATTTATTATTAAGTTATTACTTGACTTGAAATAATGATGCTTCTCTACTCTACAAAACTCTGGAGACTGGTAATAAATGACAAAGCTCTTGACCCGTCCTGATACAAACACAAACAGCCCCTTGTAAAACAGCAGGCAGCAATCAAAGGTCAGCTTGTTAAATGACTCTTAAACTTCTCTTCGTCAAGACTCTCAATTAGCATCACTAAGGTTACCACAGACACACAAAGCAGATAAATCCAGTTAGCCAGAAACACTTGATTAGCCAATTTCACCTCAAAACACAGTCCCTGTTAAACCCTTTTTCTCAAAGCGCAGATTCTGCCAGTCAACATGTGTTGTTTTCTGCTAGTTGCTGTGAAGTGTTTACTGCTAATTTGAAACTAGACGGTACAAAACTCTGCGTTTACAAACTGTCCGAAACAATCTCAAAGACAATGAGACACTATAAGGAATCAAAGCCAAAGAGATGGTTTCTGGTACAGAAAACAGATGACATATTCATCCCTCATCTGTCCCGAATGACGGCATAATTTAAAAATCAATTTTCTTTGAGAGAGCAGGTCCCATTTTTGCACCCTACCACAATGATTCCAGACGCAGATATTCAAAAGACGGTTCGGGATGCCAGATTTTCTCATGAGTGCATCTAGGAGGGGAAGTAACATTCAACATCATCTGTCTCTCTGCGTCGATACTGAGCGTGACAGATGGGTTGAAGGTATTACTCGGCATTTCATAATCGTCCCCACGGGGAACTGCAATCCCTAGACAGCCACATCCCTGGCCTGTTTTCCTTCTTCGCCATGCAGCACATGCATGCAAAATTGAATCCGACTGGCAGACACAGAACCTCTATTAAAAACTTTTCATCATTCAGCTCAGATAGCCAATGAGAGTTTTTATATCCAGTGATATTACACAACACTAACTCCTTGTGAGTTCGCAATTGTTGTGCTGGCACCAGCAGGCTTTGTTGCCGCAGCTGCGCTGGAGATTAGTGGTTGAATTCCTCAAGACTTGTGTAATTATATCATCACTTGGTCGAGCCGGCCAGTAAGGTTCTGGTTTTACAGGCGTTCAGGACAGATTAATTATCCGTTATATGGTGAGCATTTAAAAATACGACGTTTGGTTTCATCCTGGAAAATCTTATCTGAAATCGCTCACAATTTTATTGCCATGTTAATGCTGCGTGGAGAAATACAACTGTAAGACCAATCAGATATTTGACAACAACTGCAAATAACTGCAGGTTTAACCAGCGTGCTATTGACTCATCGAATGGCTGTACGACCCTGTACATGTATATAGTTCAGGGGTGTGAACTTGATCCATTAATCTGCCTACCGGATGGATTAGCGCATGTCTGCATTTAAGAGGAAAGCCACGCTAACTTCACCGTATGTGTGAGATTTACTCTTTGAAGTTTTAAGGATGGAGCGGTTGCCAGATTTCACACCAGATTGGTCTCAACTGGCCTGTTATGAACATCTGAACGCAAGTTCAACTTCTCAGCAAACTATAAAAAATCAAGATCTATAATAACCGGGGTAAAGTGTGTGAAGAAATCATGAAGAAAAAAATCATAGGATATGACTTTTTTAAAACAAGATATTTCTTTATTGATTCTCCAAAACAGCAACAAGGATGAATTCTTGTAATAATTTACTCACCCCCATGTCATCCAAGATGTTCATGTCTTTCTTTCTTTAGTCCAAAAGGAATAAAACTTTTTGAGGAAAACGTTCCAGGATTTTTCTTCATGTAATGGATTTCAGAGGGGATCAGTGGGTTGAAGGTCCAAATTGCAGTTTCACTGCAATGTCAGTGGGCTCTACACAATCCCAGCTAAGGAAAAAGGGTCTTATTTAGTGAAACCTGTCATTCTCTTAAAAAAAAAAAAAAAAAATAATATATATATATATATACTTTTTAAAGGGGTCATCGGATGCCCATTTTCCACAAGTTGATATGATTCTTTAGGGTCTTGATGGAAAGTTTATAATATACTTTGGTTAAAAATTCTCAATGGTTGTGTAAAAAACACCCTTTTTACCTTGCCAAAATCAGCTCTGCAAAAATCATCCCATTCTGGTCGAGGCTGCTTTAAATGCAAATGAGCTCTGCTCGCCCCGCCACGCCCCTCTCTTCTCTCTATCGGAGCTGTGCTCCGAGAGATTGTTTACTTTAGCCAAAGACTTGCTAACTAGCATGTTATTAGGAAAGGTGATTGCAGAGATTCATTAAAAAAAACCCTTATACTCACTTCCGCTGTAGGTGAAGCTGGATCATCAGCTTGTATCACCAGCTTGCAAACAGATGTAATCCACTGCATCTTCAGCAGTTCAGATGTCGGGAGTAAATGACGACCACTACATTCATTATTACATCCAGTAACAGAACACCTCAATTGCTTAATCGGAAATATTCTTGTCTAACTTACATCCCTGCTCCGGCATCGAAACAAAGAGGTTGGACTGTTACAGCTGATCTGAGGTAAAACGCTCATGTCAATCAACTATCGTGGGAGCGGCCTCTGTGGGTGTGACGCCACAACGACAGGCATCTGAGAATAGCTCGATTTGAAAAAGGGGATATTATTTTATTACAGATTAATTAAAAAACACTGCATGGATTTTTATCATTATAGGGTGGATTTGTAAATACAGTGCCAACACACATTAATGTTTAACAACATGTAAAAGTGAACTTTGCATCCATTGACCCGTTTAACTGCAAATGCTCATCTTGCAATAGCTCTGTGTCCATGACTTCACGCATTGTGTAATCACGTTGGGAAGGTCACGTGTGACGTAGGTGGAAGTACCGACCCAGTTTTAACAAAGCGGGCATGCAAAGAAAGTCAAACACCTGTTACAAAAAAAGTAAAACAACAATGGCGGACAATTTTGAAGTTGGGGGAGGAAATGAGATGGAGTTTTTGGCCCTACAATACCTTTTTGAACCAGAGTACAAATACAAAGAACTAACCTCGTGTGACCCTTCCAGTGTGATGTGTAATGTGTGAAGTCATAGATATGCATCACAGAGCTAGTGCAAGACAGGCATTTGTGGTTAAAAAGTATATAGATTTTTTATTTTTTTTTTTAAAGAAAATGACCAATCGTTTTGTTAGATAAGATGCTTATTCCTCGGCTGGGATCGTATAGAGCCCTTTGAAGCTGCACTGAAACTGCAATTTAGACCTTCAACCCGCTGATCCCCATTGAAGTCAACTATATGGAGAAAAATCCTGGAATGTTTTCCTCAAAAATCTTCATTTTTTTTTCAACTGAGGACTTTTTGACTGTTTCTTATTTACAAAATGTTGCAGCTTATTATTCAGAAATGATGCCTTCATTTAAGCAATTCAAAGCCGTATTAGCACATGACTGTCAATCAAACATTTTTGTAGCTTGTATGTGGCTATAGCAAATTTCAGTTCTCTCCTCTCTGAAACAAGCATCCTCTGTGCCAAATACCAGTAGCTACTTAGGATTTTTAAAATAACATTTAAACCAATTGCTCTACACAAACTCAGACATTGCGATAAAAAAAGATCAAATAATACTGTTTTTTGTAATGGTCAATTACTGTTGATATGGGCTGCAATCAAATGTTTTTCCAAGACCAAATTATGTGGGGCATGCTATCTGCATTAGTTTTTATTGCTCCAAACTCTGGCTAAATGTCATCTTTTGTCTCATTTTTTGGCTGCTTTTATTTTTCATAAAAAGATACAGCTGATCCTCAAATGAAACATAATTACTTACAACATGGAGCAATTTTCTCAGTTTAGTGTACAATACACAACCCTTAAACCAAGTTTATGCACAAATTACTCTTTAAATGTAATATTAAAAGGTGAAAAACTGCACATAGAAAATCTGTTATTTTTCCCCTAGAGTTTTACACCGATTAACACTCGCTAAGCCTTTGCAAAGCTCTGAATGCAAACAGATCTGCATGTATTCCAGCATTCTTGCATTAGTGCTCAATTTACCCCTCTGCTTCAACTGCAAACCAAAATAAACCCCAGTAAGTCTTGGGTTTTTCAAAGCAGTGCGAAAAACAACAAACTCAATCCAGCCATTACAACTTTCATCTCCTTATATTGCCTTTTCTGAGCAATAGCAGTTATGTCTGTTACGCATGACATTTTGTCTAAACTGAAAAACAAATGTTGCATATCCCATGGGATAACCATCAATAAATCTTGCTGTGCCCTGTCCCCTTTGGCGATATGGAAAAAGAGTTCAGAGTTCATAAAATAAAAGCATTAAACCAGGGCTACTTAACTTTAGAGAGCTCAAGGGCCTCACTCCTAATATTTATAGTATTGATTTATATTAAAGATTTCATTATTTACTCACCCTTATGATGTGAAACTTTTGTCCATAGAGTGAAAGTCTATGGGGTCCAAAACTGACTCTCATTTCACATCACAAATACATCCTTTTGTGTTTTGCAGTTTCAAACAGATTTGGAATGACATGTACAGACCAAAGTCTGCTGTAAATGTGTTCAGTAAAGGTTCTTAAGGTCAACAGAATCCGTTTTCAGATGTTCTGGTGATATGCAGCTTAACTGCAGATCCCATCAGCCGCCATGACACTTTATCAATATCTCAAATGGGAGACCATTAACGCCAGAGGCCATTAAGTTGACTCGCGTAACTGATCTATGACCATGCTTCCCAAAGCAAATCTAAACTCTTATATACCACAAAGCAAAATTGGTTTCAAATCAGTTATGGAGACTTACCTGTAAAATTTGTGGAGAGCAGGAGCAGAGCGTCGCAGGTCAGGTCAGCTGTTGCCCTGGAGATTAGCGTAATCCAGATGGTCAACACCTGCAACGGTAGTGCAAAGAAAAGAAATTTGTGGAAGGAAAACAAAAGTGTGGATTTAGCATCCATCTGGACATCCAGCAAAGAGACAGCATACAATGGAAAAGTAAATCAGGTCAACATCTGTCTCATGCTAATGCAGGTGCTCATGTCACACGCTCGTGCTTCTGAAGTCATACGCTAGCTATGTGTGAGGAACAGACTGAAATTTAAGCTGTTTTTCAAAGACGTGAAACCTGCTTTCCTGCTGCTTATTTGGTTACCTGTAAATACTTTGTAAACATAAATTGCTTGTTTAAGTCTACAGAATAAATTACGTTTTAATTTAAGCCCCCATGAACCCTAGTAATAAAAGTAATGGATTTAAAATTCATTTATTTTATACTAAGTACAGCTCGCTTGAGACTTGTAATTGTAATTAAACTTTATTTGGAGTACTACTTGGAGTCCTACACAATGCACATTTCTTAATATTAAGCCTAAAATGTGTTTTAATGTCACTACTGATGAGGATTGTATGATCTTTAAATAATATTGGTCTTTAAATTCAAAATACTTGTGTAAACTATTTGTATAAGTGTACCTAAAGTATACTTGCAATAGTTCCACTTTAGCACAATTAAATATACTTAAGTATATCTTTAGTTGGACTTCAGCACTACTTCCGCACAATTAAAGTGCATTAAAGTAGAAGTTCACTTCCAGTACAAAGATTCACATATAATGTACTCACCCCCTTGTCTTCCAAGATGTTCATGTCAGTCGTAAAGAAATTGTTTTTTGAGGAAAACATTTCTGCATTTTTCTCCATATAATGGACTGGTATGGTGCCCCGATTTTGAACTTCCAAAATGCAGTTTAAATGTGAAAAAATCCTACATCGCTGCAGAAGTACCGACCCAGTCTTTGCAAAGCGAACACGCAAAGGAGATCAAACACCCTCAACAAAAAAGATAAAACAGTGATATAAGACAATTTTGAAGTTGAGGGAGAACATGAGATGGGAGTATTTTGACATACCCTGACTGTCATGAACCGGAACAAAAACAGTCCAAACAACTGCATTTGGGATTGTTTGAAGCCGCATTTAAACTGCATTTTGGAAGTTCAAACTCAGGGCACCATATCAGTCCATTATATGGAGAAAAATGAAATGTTTTCCTCAAAAAACACAATTTCTTTACGAGTGATGAAAGACATGAACATCTTGGATGACAAGGGGGTGAGTACATTATATGTGAATCTTTGTTTCGGAAGTGGACTTCTCCTTTAAGCACAAAATTAGTTGTACTAATTTAGCAGATTTTAAATATACCAGTTCAGTACACTAAAAGTACAACTGCAGGGTATTTTTATTATATGGCACTAAGCAATTTTTGAAAAATGCCTTTGACTGCAGTGCCGGACCGAGTCCCAAAACACACTTGTAGGCAATCAACAGTAAGGGGCGTGTCTTGTAATTAATGAGAGAGGAGAGGGCTCAATATGAGTGCACAGGATGGATATTAGCAGATCGACTGTAGATAAAGAGAAATGGCATATAAAAAAAGAGGAAAATATCGGAGGAACAAATTTTTATTTATTTATTTTTTTTGATTATGTGTTTTAAGTTATAATAATGTTAAATAAATATTTATAAAAATATTATAAAAATAGTTAATTAATTAATAAAAAACAATTAAGAAATGTTCTTAAATTAAATTAAATTAAATTAAATTAATTACATTTTGTTCTTATTACTTAGAGAGGTACATTTTACAATGGTAATACATTTCTGTAATTAATTTCTCCAAGTTAAACTTTTTTGGTGGTTTGTTGTGAAGACTTTTGTGTTTCAGGGTGTGTTCACACTTGTAGTTTGGTTTATTTGGTTCATTTGGTTCATTTGGTTTATTTGGTCTGGACCAAAAAGGAAACTGATACATGTTGTTCCTGGTCCGCTTAGCATTCACACTGGCATTTTTTACAGAGAACCTAAAAATACGAACCTAAAGGCATAGTGATACGTTCACAACCTGATTGGATGGGTTGAATGACGTATATTTCGTGATGGAACTCTCGAATCACAATCCAAATAAAAGGAAAGGTGCGTTCGACTTAAACTGTCTTGCCATCTGCTGAACTAAGCGCACTCATTATTGCATGTATATTATTTTTTGACCACCTGTGAACTTACAAAGAGCTCATAAAAGGCACTTTATCTCCTCGTTGCACCACGTTTGCCCTCTGCTCATTTTGTTTTTAATACACTGCTAGTTCCCTTCATGAAATCATGTCGCATAGCGGCGCACCTTTTTAGTGGTCTTGGTCCGCTTGTTTGGTGTACACCAGGGTTCAGATGGCAACGTTCACACTTACTTAAATGGTTTACATGTACTTCAAAAGATCACATTTCAGTCAAACTTAGACAGTAATTTGTCTATTAAAATTGTTATGTGAATTCTTTAGTCCATCTGATTTAGTCTAGACTCTTTAGTCTCAGTCAAGTCAGTAGCTTAACTATGCATATGTTTACTGTATATATATGCGCTAAATATCTGTACTGTAATTCAGTTTATTTTGTGTGCATTTCATTTAAAGGGACAGTTCACCCATTTTTTTTTTACCCTCATGTCTTTCTAAACCCCTAAGACCTTCGTTTATCTTCAGAAAACAAATGAAGATATTCTTGATGAAATTTGAGAGCTTTCTGACCCTAGAGCAATGAAACTACCACGTTCAAGGCCCAGAAAGTTAGTAAAGACAAAAATAATGATTTTATTCAAACATTTTTTTCTTGTCCATGTCAGTCTTTGACACGCATACCCTTGAACGTGGTAGTTGCATTGCTGTCTATGCAGGGTCATAATTTGTGTTCTGAAGAGGAACAAAGGTCTTACACGTTTGGAAAAACATGGAGGGGAGTAATTAATGACATAATGTTCATTTTTGTGTGAACGCTCCCTTTAAATGGATAGTTCTGATTCTCATCAGTGCATCATTGCACAGTTATTTCATACTAAATTCTTTCCAACTTTTAAAAAGATTTAAGCTCTAAGATTTAAAAGATTTAAGACTCTGGCAACCAGGGCTTTCGTTTCAACATTCATGTTCAGGAAATGAGAGGGAAAATTCACAGATGTGACCCTTGTCCCCTAATATCACGCTGGCTAAATGATTCCCTCTAACTGAACTAAATGCAATTTATATTTTTCAAGCAGAATCCATTAGATATGTTTTACTAAACCGCAGCTTTAAGACTAATGGCTCTTTGAACACCGAGAGAGATGTAGAGGTTATGCCCATGCTTGATTTGCTGTTTTGTGACCGCATAACCAGGCCGTCTCTAATTCATAGCCTTGGATACGAATACCCTTACAACATACAAAACCTACATAAAGAATAGGGATGAATGAAATGACATCACCTTCCTAAAATAGAAATGAATAGGAGTCTATGACTGAACCCAACATATTGTACTTCCATTCTCAGCGGGCTTCAGCCATAAAGTTTGCAAAGGCCCCACTTGGTCACATGACCTCTAAAAGCTTTCAGGGAATGGTGGATGATCCTTCCACACTCTATCTGAAACCATGAAAATTTATACCACCTCCACAGACTCATTATGTCAACGGAAAGCCGTATTGTCACGCTGAGTGAGGTCTTTCAGCTAAGCGCTAAAATTTTTACCAGCTGTACAAAAATGACTGAAAGTTCCCAGTGGCGTGAGGTGAACCGCCTGCTGTCTACTGGTCCCTGACCTCCGTCACATAAGGACAGGTTTACGGAGTTCAGTGTTGACAGCTCTAAAGACCGTCTGCAGCACATACTCGAGCTAGCGGGAGACAAACAGCGGGACCGAGGAGGGAAAAACGGAAGAAATACAGCCCCTGGTGTGTTTTATGAGCTGGCAGACTAACACTCATCTTGCTGGTCGGCTGCTGGCTCATTCGCCAGTAATCTTCTTGAAGCCTTGAACTGCCTTTTCCTCAGGTCCTTCCAGAAACATCCCAAACGCTCAAGCTATTTTTTTCTCCGACTCTCCCAATCCCTTCGCTGTCTCTTTCACAGACTTCATCCAAACTGGCTTGTTCCGCAAGGGCGCTGAAGGCTGGTTTTGTGTCGAGAGACAGTCGTGCCTTCAGACTTTCCTGTCACTTGGAACAGTTTCACTTCATCACCCTCAGCCACCAACAGTGGAAGGCCGTTGTATAACCCTTGTGGTGGACAGGATTGCCCATGAGGGCTTCAACCCATACTGTACGCACATAATAGTTTGACAAACAGCTAGAGAACTTCTGGCTGACATGACCAGCAGGGAAGTAACTAACTGAGAGTAGTGGCGCTACTAACTTAACTATATTTTTCAGCAGCCTGATGGCAGTTAAGCTGTATGTATTAGTTGAACTTGTCAAGTCTCTCATTTATGAAGCAGTTAGTTTTGATTAATAAGATTCATTTCATTCAAGTGATTCATTTAAATAAACTTATTCAAGCAAATGACTCACTGACTTCCTGAAAAGATGCCTGCCTAGATAAAAAAAAAAAAAAAAAAAATATATATATATATATATATATTTATTTATTTATATATACATAATATATTTATTAAAACAACTTCTTAAAGTAAAATATTATTTAGTTAAATGCTGCTAATTATTGCTTTTTTTAATATGTATGTATGGATAAATAAATACATAAATAAATAAATAAATAAATAAATGTGTTTATAGAAGGGATGCAAATAAAACTAACACTGATAAACAAACAAACATGTTTATAGAAAGGATACAAATTAAAACTAACACTAATAAATAAATAAATTAAATAAATAAACAAATAAATGTGTTTATGGAAGAGATACAAATAAATCTAACACTGATAAATAAATACATATGTTTATGGAAGTAATGCAAATAAAACTAACACTGATAAACAAACAAACAAATAAATAAATAAATGTGTTTATGGAATGGATACAAATAAAACGAACACTGATAAATAAATAAATAAATAAATTTATGGAAGGGATACAAGTAAAACAAACACTGATAAACAAACAAACAAACAAACAAATAAATAAATAAATAGACATGTTTATGGAAGGGATACAAATAAACTAACACTGATAAATAAATAAATAAATAAATAAATATGTTTATGGAAGGGATGCAAATAAAGCTAACACCGATAAACAAACAAACAAACAAACAAACAAATAAATAAATAAATAAATAAATAAATAAGCTTATGGAAGGAAGACAGATAAAACTAACACTGACAAACAAATAAATAAATAAATGTGTGTATGAAATGGATAAAAATAAAACTAACACTGGAGTGAATGAATGAATGAATGAATGTAAAAAAATAAATAAAAAATAAATAAATATATTACAACATCCCTAAAAAAGTAATAAAATAATAAAAATATAAAATAATATTAAAATTAACCTTTATTTGGAGTGCTTCTTTATTGCACATTGCAATAATTTTATGCCTAAAATGTGTTTTAATGTCACTGTTGATGAGGGTTGTATGAACATCAGTCTTTTTTTAATGCCAGATATTTAAACTGTACCTGAAGTATACTTGCAATAGTTCACTTCAGCAGTATATCTTTCACTGGACTTCAGCACCACTTCTGCACTATTAAAGTGCACTGAGCACAAAATTAGTTGTTCCGCTTTAGCAGACTATAAATATTCCAGATTAGTGTACTAAAACTACAATTATAGGGTATTTTTATTAAACACATAAATATGTAAATATATTTGTAGCATACTTAGCACAAAATAAATGTATTTCAAATACATTTTAGTATTTTTTTCACTAGGGATGTCATTACAAAATATTAAATATGGATCAAAATGCAATCTAGGACATAAAGCTATCTCAAAATCCACCTACAGTATGCACTTAACTTATTATTAACAATTTCTTTAACAAACAAGACTTCTTTGTTCAGCCAGTTTCATCACACTGACCATATCGGTTTGGTTGGTGAACTGCACCAGCTAGACGAGCACCAAACCAGCACTAGCCAGCACAAACAAGCCTTAACTAGCATATAAATATATGCTGGCCAAAACTAACAGTGCTTTTTGGTCTCGCTCTCAAAAGCCAAGTACTTAAACATCCTTGATCTCCTTCAAAAGTAAGAACAGTACAAAACACACAATACTGTTCATTATCAAAACACCCCAGACTCCACAGGGAAGCTCTTAAGCACCTCTTTGATACTCCTCCTAAGAGACTGGGTAGAACAGAGCTAATGAAAAGGCATCAGGCCCAGAAATGATGGCTGTCCCAGTATACCTTCCCCACATGCTGTAGGTATGTGACTATGAAATCCCACCTCACATTTCAAACAAAGACCACTTTCTCTAACCTTAAGGCCTTTACCACATTTTGCCTCGTTCTGTCTCTCCTAAGGAACTCTTCAGATTGGCCTCGAAGGAAAACCCTGCTGTAAAGCAGAACCGAGAGCACCCCTATCACACATGTACAGGGCCAGTCCCTGAAGAACGGTGGACGAGGGAAGACTACTAACCGCCTAAGAGGAGCAAGAAAGCTTTAGCAGAAACCCAGGTCTTTTAACAAATCAAGGATGAATGCAATGGGACACTGGGAAAACGGGTCTTGTGGGATAAAAAAGCTTTGCAGCTATCAGAAATAAGCTGATAACTGAGGGAAGATATAACACCATGAGGAAATTAGATGATACTAAACAGCCATTACTTGAGGAGGCACAGGCCTCACTCTTCTGAATGACACTGGGGCAGAAAGGTATCTTAGTTTATGATCTATGATCATAAGACCACCTGAAGAGAACAAATGCATGCTTTAGAACTGCCTAAAACTCACCTCAACCTTTTTTTGACATATTTAAAGCCCTATGAGCAAGGCTCAAGTACCCTTCACCAACCAGAAATGTGTTTATTTTAACTCACTATTCTGGATATCATTTAGCAGTAACATTATTAATGCTGGTAAAGTGGCCATTATGATAATGGTTTACTTTTTAAACTGTACTCTATGATTGTTTATCATTGTTTCATAAAAACACTTTTTAAAAATTCCAATAAATGCTAAAAAAAAAAAAAAAAAAAAATGCTAAAATGAAATAAAATTAGTACAAATAAAATAAATAATACATGTATTTTATTTTAATAAATATAAATGTTTAAAACATGTTATAATAAAATCCAATTATAAAATACACACACGTAAGAAAATTAAATAAAATAACATAAAATTACAATTAAATAAAAAATACTGTACTTTATGATTTCTTATCATTTTTTTATATAAAAAAACATTTAAAAAAATCAAATAACTGTTAAAAATAACAATGACAAAATGAAATGAAAAGTGCAAAATGAGTACAAATGAAATAAATAATACATATATTTTATTTTAAATACAAACATTAAAATAAATGTTATGTAATAATCTATACATTTTAATCTATAAATGTTATAATAAAATAAGGTAAAAATATATATATATAAAGAAATACAAAATAAAATAAAATAAAATAAAATAAAATAAAATAAAATAAAATAAAATAAAATAAAATAAAATAAAATAAAATAAAATACTGTGAGTGAACCACAGTCTCACCAAGTAGCTCAGAGCTTTAGCTCCATATCACGAGTTTTTGGACAATAAAATTTCCCTGAAAAAGACCTAACGGCAAACTATTTGTACATACAATCTAGATAACAAGGGTCAGCGTCAATTGCAGTCTTTGTGTGGCAAAATTTCATTATCAAGCATGAAAAATCATCCACAGGTCACATGATGAATTGACAAACCTTAAATGTCCCATTTACTTTTCTTAAACAGTTAGTTAAATCAAATGGCAGCAGATTTAAGTTATAATTCCTCTTTGGAAATCTGAATTCTCCGGAACATCCTAAAATACAGCACTCTCTTGGGAATGACTGGTCTGTTACACGCTTGGTAAAACATGAAGAATGAGATGTGACACAATTCCCCATATGCTTTGGCACAGTATATAAACTATTTATGAGGCAACGATATATGAAAGAAGGCATCTTAGTAAATGTACCTAATGGCTCTTAACCGTTGCTTTCCATCTTCCCTATTGTGATTTGCAAATAGGATGTAAAGGAAATGCAATTTCAACTCCCACCCTTAGCACTGATCCGTATTCTAGAAGAACTTTATGAGTCTGGCTCTTTAGGAGCCATTGTTGAGCAGCTTAGAGCAGATCAAATTCTATCCAGCATTGCCTGCATGTTTCTCTGAGGCAGGTCTATTTTGGGCAGAGAATAAACCATCTAATCCTCCTTACAGTCCGAGAGGATAAAAAAGCCACATTTTAACTAGCTATGTCCAAACGACACCGAACGATATCCTCCTGCACTTTTCCCTCCTCGCTCTATTTCCACCCTCCAGTTGCTTGATGCTGAACTTTTTCGGATTAAATCCAACAGACTGAAGGTGCAGTTGGAGAGGGAGGGTCCAGCTGTGTGCAGTTGTGCATGTTACGGCAAAGCCTTTCTAGGAAACAATAACCAAGCTTGGCCACAAGTCTCTTATCGCTGCCATACAGAGTTCAAGATGGTGCCAGCTATTCGTCTCAATCCATGTTTGCAAAATCCAGGTTAGAGTACGTGATATTTTGTTTAGAAAAAAAATGGACGCTAGTTACAATAAAAAGTAAACCGCAGCAGAGGCTTTGTAATGCAATGAATGTTTCAAAGTGACAGTGAAGATTTGAAATGTTACAGAATCTCTACTCTACCAGTCAAAAGTTTTTATGTTTTTAAAGAAATCTCATCTGCTCACCAAGCCTGCATTTATAGCAAAAAAATTAACTGTATTCTATCTGAATAGATTTTAAAATGTCATTTATTCCTGTGATTTCAAAGCTGATTTTTTTTTTTTTTTTTTTGCATTTTAGCATTACTCCTGTCACATGATACTATAGACATCATTCTAATATTCTGATTTGCTGCTCAAAAAACATTTATCATTATTATGATGTTGAAAACAGCTGAGTAGATTTTTTTTTTTTTCAGGTTTCTTTAATGACTAGAAAGTTCAGAAGAACAGCATTTATCTGAAACAGAAATCTTTTGTAACATTATAAATGTCTTTAGTATCCGTTTTGATACATTTAAAGCATCCTTGCTAAATAAAAGTATTCATTTCCATAATAAATTTGCTGTATTTTAAATAAATAAAATTCTTTTGACTGGTAGTGTATTTCAAATCAGTGCTGTTCTTTTGACTTTCTATTCATCAAATAATCCTGAAAAAGATCATGGTTTCCACCGAAATATTAACAGCACAACTGTTTTTAACATTGGTAATAATTTTTGAGAAGCAAATACTTCACAATATTACTATGTGTGTTTGTACAAACAAACACAGCCTTGGTGAGCTTCAGACGTCTTAAAGCGACAGTTCACCCAAAAACAACAATTCTGTTGTTTGTGTTCAGCAAAAAAGAGAAATTCATACAGGTTTGAAACAATTTGATGGTGATTAAGTCACGACAGAACTTTCGTTTTTGGGAGTACTATCCCTTTTAAAAAATACAAAACAAATCTTACTGACCCCAAACATTTTGTACTGTACATTTTCTTCGCAGCGTTTGCAAACAACAGAATTGGAAAGGTGATACAAACAATCAGATGTTCCAGTGCAGTTACATTGCATCAGTACTCTGGGAACTCTTGGAACACTTCTTGTCCAATCAAATCAGTGGACTGAAACTAACCATTGCATAAAATCTTAATGGCAAACAATGCTGGCACTAAAATAGTTGCTGCTAATGAGAACACTATGATTTTTATGAAGACCAGAATCACACGCTATTACGTGCATGCAATGCTTTGCATTTTTTGCCCTTCTGAGGTTCTCACATTCGTTAAGGCTGCTCTGTGCCTGCTCAAAATTCTATGTAGAGACAAAATGCTGCATGAAAGCCAAATTATACCTGTTCTTACCCACCTCAGCCCTGGTATCAAAGTGTCACTGGTTATCGTTGCTGTTTAAATGCTCTGTGCCACCTCTGATAACCATTAACTTTTTCCCGGCCAAACACTGAATTTTTCAGGTTTCCATGTTTCCGCTGTTATATGCTGTTATACAATCAAAAACACAGGCGAGGAAGACGCATTAATGAGCAATCTCATATGTAAGCAGATGCATATGAAAAATAATGGGATCATCTACAATAAACAGCATATAAATGAAAACTGCCTAATGTTACCAAATGAAATCCAGGAATTGGTAAAGGACTGTGAAGCTTTGGGGGTCCTGATGGAAGTGATCTATTGCATCTTCGCTTTGATCATTGTACTGAATATGATCCAGATGTAATCTTTGATAAAAAACGTGATTTTCTTAGCTTTTTGCTCAAAATGTCGCTTTTTTATGAAACGTACATACATCCAAGCATTGATTAAAAAAAAAAAAAAATGCTTGAAGCTAAAACAAACCAGATTTTTTTTTTTTTTTTTTTTTTTTTTTTTAAGTTGAGTCTCAGTTTTTTTTTTATTTTGATCGCATGTTCAGATATTCATACACAAAACATCCTGGGGACTATTAAATTTTAGTGAAAATGATCAGAAATGCTGGCGGTGCCTGACAACTTTTTTTTTAAAAAAACGCTGACAGGGAAAGATTTAAACAGTCTGTGCAAAGACACCTAAATGCCACCTCACAAGCTCTTCTGTGTCACCTTTGCAGCATAAAATGGGTATAAAACTAGCAAGCTGATATGGAAGATACTATATCCATATTACTAAGCTAATAAACAATAAAAGTTTGCTTACAATTGAGATTACAATTGAGTTCAACTCTGCAGTTCGGGTTAGATGGAACAATAAAATCTTTTACAAAATTGTGTTTCGGTCAGCATTGTAACATCAATCATTTCAAAGAAAAAATAAAAAATCCCTAATCAGTATTCACATAGGTATTTGAGTACACATACTGTATGTTTTTGTATGTTTGAATAAGCATGCAATGCATATCAACATATTGACAGCATCTAAAACGCAAATGTTTTTACAAATAAACAACTTTATAGACGTACATAAATGGGCAATTCATTTGATTTATATTTATGAACTAATGGGTTTATTTATTTATTATTATTTATTTATGTTTTTTTTTTGTGTGTGTGTGTTTGACTTTACTATCTAGTCTCATTTATGGAAGCCCGTTAAACAGGTAATTGCGACTTTTTAACTCACAATTCTGACCTTTTTTCACACAATTGTGAGTTTACATCTTGCAATTTTGTGTTTTTTTAGAGTGGTGAGATATATTTGCAATTCAGACTTTTTTTCTCAGAACTATGAGATGTAAACTCACAATTTTAAGTTGTAAAGTCAGAATACCTAGATATAAAGTCAGAATTGTATGATATTAACTTACAATTGCGAGAAATAAAGTCAGAATAGCAAGAAATAAAATAAGAATAGCGATAAGAATAACTTGCAATTCTGACTTTTTTCTTGCAAATGCAATTTTTTTTCGGAATTGTGAGATAAAACACAATTGCGAGATAAAAACTCACAATTGCACGCTATAAAGTCAAATTATTTTTTATTCAGTGGCGGAAACAGGCTTCCATACTCATCTGTATTTCATTAATAGCTTTAAATCAAAATATGTTCACCATTATTTCCTGATAAATGAGAGTGCTGCAATGGAATTATTAAACGTTTCGTGGAATTTCTCTAGCCACCAGAAGACATGCAAGTTGTCTATACATAAAAGTATTTAGATATTAGATGCTGTCAGTATCATGAAATTGAGTGTCTTTCTAGGAAACTTTATGCCCAAATACCCACAAACACGAATAAGGCATCGATTTCCATCTCATTGCAATATTAAAATGACTATTAATAAAGCATTTCATTCATGAATAAATAAAAATTTCAGTGCTGAGATTTAATAGAACACATATTATGCAAAACCATCTCACCAATCTGACTCAGTTCATTTGAATTTCTGGCCCTGAAGAGGCTGTTCTCATAACCGTAACGACAACAACCGTAAGCAGTGTGTTGACCCTGTTTCGCAGTTGTCTGAAATTAGATATTATATTTTGTGGTCAGTTCCCTGAGGTCAGCTGAGGAGACTGGCAGCGGTTCTCTGGCAGCAGTGTTGGTAATGTGTAATCCTGCTCTAACAATAGCCTTTAACACACAAGAACAGCACATGCACACGTAGCGGTGTGTTCCACGCGCTTCTCCTCAGTCCACTGGCTCAGCCTGCGCTGAGACAAACGGTTTGATTGGCTGGAGCCAACCGATGTGCTGTCTAAAGCAGTGTGCTTGTGCGAGCGTAAGCCTGAATCCTTCCAGTAAAGACTCCACGACGGGCTGCTGAGCCACAGGCGCTGGAGATCGCCGGCCAGCAAAGGAAGGATGATCTTGGAATACAAAGACTAGAAATCCTAGGGATTGATGCCAGCCTGCTGGTTGAAAGCGCAAAGCCAGTGTGATCCCACAGCTCCATCTGACAAGTTCAGTCTTTGAGGATTTAAATCTAAGGGGCAGAGGTACTATAAAGTCAGTTTATTAAATGTTCTGTGGGTTAACAGAACCGCGTGTAGCTTATGCCACTGATCACTGAGCCTTCAAATCTTCTTTTCTTCTTTGAAAAGAATTAAAATCCACAGTAATTAAACACTCAGCTAGATGCTTTTCTAGACTGCTGCGAAGCAAGGTTATGATTGGTAACACAAACTATTATGGAGACCTTGTTGAAAACAACAACACTCTAAAAACCGCTGGGTTACATACAACCCAGTGTTGGTTAAAATATGGACAAACTACAAAATATGGTTGTTTTGACCCAGCGGTTGGGTCAAAACATTTAACTCAACCGCTGGGTCAAAACAACCCAATCGCTGGGTATGTCCATATTTTACCCAGCGCTAGGTTGTTTTTAGAGTGAAGGGCAGGTAAAGTGAAAACTAAATTGACACTTTAAATGTGCACTGAAAAAAACAAACAAACAAAAAAACCTCAATGAAATGACAGAAAGGTGCTTTTTGCATTTTCAAATGTTAAACGATATATGTTTTGTGTTACACTGTTTTGTGTATAAAAGAGATAACAGTGAGATAAATAATTGGCTGACCTTGAAAAATGCAGTCAACATTAGGCTATGATAATCTTTAAAAAATGAAATTAATAAATGAATAAACAAATCAAAGAACGAATGAATGAACAAGCAAATAAATAGTTACACAGTTACTCAAATGCATTTTCACTGTTAAAATACACATACACTCTTAAAACTAAAGGTGCTTTAAAAGGTTCTTCAAAGCAATGCCATAGATGAACCATTTTTGTTTCCATAAGGCACCATTCAGTCAAAGAACCATCTCTTTTTTACCTTTTCATAATCTGAAGAACCTTCTTTCGCCACAAAGAAAACCTTTTGTGAAACAGAAGGGTTCTTCAGATATTGAAGGTTCTTTATGGAACCATTTAGACAAAAAGGTTCTTCTGTGGCATCGTAAAGCGCCTTTATTTTTAAGAGTGTATATATATAGTAGATACATACATAGATACATTTACTAATAATTTTTTTCAAAGACTCATACGATTACAGAGATTTTTAGTGAGCATTAACTAAAAATCTTCCACAACCAGGGGTGTAGCATCTGGGTAAGCAGGTGCATATGGGCCCGGTCAGATTGGGGGTCCGCCAAGCTGAGGGGGAACTTTTAATTAGAACGATAGATCCCTGCACAACCCCAGCCCTGGCCCCAAGACGAGCCCTGCCCTTGTCCGACAACTTATCAGAACAGAGCCTGTGTTTATTACACAGCTGCTGTTGCAGCCATTAATAGTTCAGTTTTGGTTTTTAAAGGAGAAGTCCACTTCCAGAACAACAATTTACAAATAATTTACTCACCCCCTTGTCATCCAAGATGTTCATGTCTTTCTGTCTTCAGTTGTGAAGAAATTATGGTTTTTGAGGAAAACATTTCAGGAATGGCAAAGTGGCT
Source organism: Labeo rohita (assembly GCF_022985175.1). Lineage (NCBI taxonomy): Eukaryota > Metazoa > Chordata > Actinopteri > Cypriniformes > Cyprinidae > Labeo > Labeo rohita. Next base: position 27,225,251 of record NC_066871.1, on the reverse strand, counting down.
AGATTTTGTTTTGTTTCTTTATTAATTTAAAAGTTAATTTAGAAATACATTTGGAACATTTTAGGTTTGTTAAATTCAAACTTTTGTTTTTTAAAGTACACGACTAAGCGGCCAGCGGCAATGAGTTGAGCATTGATGCTCAAATTGACACGACTTGGCTAAAATAAAATCTATAGACATAAAACACTTGATGCATTTCACAATAATTATTAATTTAAACATTTAATCTAGATAAATGTGCGCTGTTAGACGCATCTCCGAAAATGAAAGCTAGAGTGTGCTTTGCAGGACATCGAAGCGCCACCGTGATCACTTGCATTTTTTTTAACAGTGGAAACCTAAAATACGCCATCATTTTTGTTCATAAAAGTAAGAGTAATACATCATTCGGAACTGTAAAAGGTCATTCGTGTGCACGCACAATATCAACAAAATGTTGTGTTTTCGTAAAATAAGGAAAACAAACATGCGCTTTCTGCCATCACTTAAGGAGGAATGCTTCACAAAAATGATCCAAAACTTGCCTCACAGACATGATAAATATATCTATAGAAATGCTTTAAATTACTACTTTAAAACAAAATAATTAATGTAATAAAATCATGTTATTTTGCATAAAGTTAATGTGAAAATTCCACCTACTCTGCCACCCCAAAATTATTTCATATTTAACATTAAAAACAGCAATAAAAAGTGTAGGCTTCAACTCTGTTAACTGTCTGATTTATAAGAAAAATAAAACAATGTTGGCAAAAATTATAGGCTTGCTGGCTTATCTGAGGTAGGCTAAATGTTATTATGACTATTCACAAGATGTTTTACTGACTTTTTTTTTTTTTTACAAAAACTGATTTTTTTTAACATGCAGGATCAGAGATGTAGAATATGGTCATGCAGAATAGGTGCTTTATAAGTACTAATAAACAGCCAATATGTTAATAATAGGCACGCTAATAAGTAACTAGTTAACAGTGAGAATTGTTCCCTATAAGTGTTTGCCAGGTTTATATACAGGATATATATAATAGAGTTCAGCAGCTGCTAGATATATTAAGCAGGCATCACCATTCACAAAATTAATCACAGTTTGATAAATGATGTTGTGATATGTTGTATTGTGTACAGATATATGCACTCACAGACTGAGAGACAATCTTAATTTGCCTTTCAATCTTAATTTGCCTCACAGACGCAGTTAATCTTTTCTTTTTCTTTTTTTTTCAAGGCTTTTAAAATACAGTGTAGCATTTACCAGTAGTAACCATAAACAGAATAAAGTTGTTTATGTGTCAGTTTAAGCTTACAGGTGAATTGCGGTCCATTTCTCTTTTATCCAAAAGGTCTGGCTGATAAGGTATCTGTCAGTGCATTGTCTCAATGTGACTTTAGATTTCTCAATCCAACACACTGCCATTCACCTGCTCCGGACTGACTTAGTGCCAAGCCACAGACCACACCATGACCATATGGCCTGGTATGAGATGCCAAAGCAAGAGAAAAAGAACAGGAGAAAAAGAAAGGACTGGAGTGAACAAAAATACTGGAATCAAACCATTTTTATGATTTGTGTATACATTTTTTACAAAAAAAAAAAAAAAAGAAAAAAGACGTCTGCATTCATTTGCCAATGTAGGTGGAATGCTGTACTACAATACCAGTGTCTGTCTCAGATGGCAACCCACAGGCTGCCCACAGCCCATTCAATACAATACATACTGCACACAAACCTAGAAAGCACATTCTCAGTGTGGAAAACTCTGATCTGTTTGGTTAACTTTACACAGCTTAGACACAGGTTTGAAGATGAAATAATCACTGGAAGTTATTAATAACAATTTCACTATATATTCATACAAGTATCATTAAAAATATAAATTTAATTCCAAGTCATAAAATAATTTTATGCAACAAAGTGACTGAAATTTAAAGGCGCACTGAAGTGCTTTCAAAACACTCAGCGTTATTCTATGTGTAGACATAATTTCAAATGAAACAGAAAGACAGGATGGGGCATATCAAGCAGTCCCGCCCCTTTTTTAAAGCCAATAGCATTTCGCCAACTGCGTTTTAAAATTAAAACAATCCTCGTCTACACTAATGTTTTCACTATGTTTCAGAAATGATCTCTGTCTACACTACACAAACGAAAACGTATGTCACATTACCATTCATGCAGGTACAACCATAGATATGTATATGTAGATTGCCTATTATTTAGATGGTGGACACGGCTACATGTTCGGAGAGGTCGAATGGGGAATCTACCTATACATATCTATGGGTACAACAATGAGCATGATATTATTGTTTACATGGTCGTCGAAGATATGCAGACCGAATGTGGGCAGCCACACCATCATTTTCAAAAGTCTCCATTTTGGTCCGTTTACACTGAAACGCAACCCCGGAGTTTTCCAACTAAAATGGGGTCTGTAATGTTTTCATAAGTCTCTGTTTTCGAGGGTAGAAAATGCCGGAGTAGTGTAAATGAGAGGCATAACCGTAGCAAAAGTTATGCATATTAAAACAAGAATGCACTAGTGTAAACACAGCCTTAGCCACAGCTACAGCATGTATTTATAGTTTAGGGGGTGGGACGCTTCAGATTCTAGAGAACATTTGATTGGACAGAAAGTTCGATGAGAAGCTAAAGTGCAGGGTGATGTCAACAAAATCGTTTATCCATATTGGTGGAAGTTAGAGACTGTACGTTTTGAATGCTTGTATCTTCTAAATGTGAATTTTGTCATTGTTTTGGAGCACACTAGCGTATAGATAACCTTAAGGCTAACATATTCATACTTAATGCCAAAAAAAAAAAAAAAAAAAAAAAATATATATATATATATATATATATAATTATATATAATTATGATTTAAAATAAGTGTTTTCTATTGTAATTCTAATATTATTTATATGATGGCAAAGCTGTGCTTTCAGCAGCCATTACTTCAGTATAACAACATATTTCAGATCTTTTAATATATATACATATATATATATATATATATATATATATATATATATATAAAAACGTTGAAAACAGTTATGTAGAATATTTTTTTGTAGTAAATTGGAAAGTGTGATACTTTTTTTCAGGATTCTTTGATAAATAGAAAGTTCAAGAGAACAGCTTTTCTTTAACACACATTTATGTAAAAAAAAAAAAAAAAAAAAAAAAAGTGAAATTAGCTTTTTTAAAATTGAATGTGTCCTTGCTGAAAGCATTACAAAACAAATAAATAAATAAATAAATAAATGAAACCTTACTGGCCTCGAAACTTTTGAACAGCAGTGTATATTGACTTAAGTTGATGTCAATATAGCAAATAATTTCCAAATGTGGTCTATTCCTCACATGATGATCATATAGCAACAGAGGACTAGGAAAATAGTCCACATGTCATTTCCATGACACTTTTATGGTGCTTTTGTGTCATTTTGGAGCTTGACAGGAGAACGAATTGAGTATAAACACCTCTCAGCGCAGGTGTGCTTGTGCCTGCGGTGAATCAAGGAGTGTTTCGCCAGAGCGCATGAGTCAAACAAGGCTTAACTCACGCACAATCACATGTTAGACAGCATCCCTACCAACTGCTGATTTAATTTAAAGGGATTTTAAAAATCATTTTAAATTCCTGTTATATAAAAAAAGACAACAGCTATATGAAATTCAATCAAAACTTTAATCGTTAGTAGGGATTATTCACAAGTCTCTTAACTTCGATAAAAACATTTCCTCACCATCCTTTCCCAATACTAAGCTCATGATTCACGACCCCTAGAGATAAAGAGACAAAAGCACTTCTACCAAAGGGCTTGAAGGCAGATAGACAGATCTCTTATTAGAGCAATTCCTAGCAAAAAGTGAACACAGAGTGATTGTTCCTCACAGCCATATGCGCTTGCAGTCAGGGTCAGTGCATTTCCTCACGAGTACTCCCTGGGATGATATTCTGCTCGCAACGAAACTTCAACATGGCTAGTTAACGAAATGCGTCATTGCTACTTAGAGACATGCAATCCCCTACACTTAAAACACTCAGCCCGTCCTTCCCGTCTACTGTTCTGAAACCAGCAAGTGACTCATGGGTGCTAATTTGGAAAGGGTGCAAGAAAACAACTCTCCCCATCTATCTTGGGCTGGCTTAAATGGCCAGGAAGATGGACGGGGGTGGGTGTCACTTTTTTTTTTTTCGCACAGTGATGATGATGCATCTTCATCTGCCCACAGAAAGCACGCTCCTGTCTCTTCATCTGCTTTAATGACTGGTCTGGTTGGCGAGGATGGCTCATATGCACATGCCGTCGTGTATGTGCGATTAGCTCGCTCTAATGCTGAATGTGTGCGAGTTTGTGTTTGATTACTTGCGCGTAATTAGCATGCAGAAGCTTTGTCGTGGGCGACAATAAACAGTGCATGTGTGTGAGCATGCAATTTGGTTTTTAATCTCTGCTGCTTGTCGATTGATTGGCTGGCTGATTGAACGCCTCCAGCGCTGCGGCCCTCTGCGACGTGATTGGTGGAGGGAGAAAGTGTGGCTCCATTTAATTAAATTGACATTAATTAATGAGCTCTGCGACCCAAAACCATGAAGATCATAAATTACTTGCAGGGCAAAAATGAGCGCTGTGACGATGACCTCGGTTTTTAGGTGCTTTTAAGTCTGTCAGCGCCTAGAATCATTAGTGTTTGGGGATTGCTTTATTAAATTGTATTGTTTGAAACACTCTAAAGAGCCTTAAAGTGTGTTCTTCTGGTGGTTTTCAAATGCTAATAAGGCATAAAGGGGTTATGTGAACAGATGGAAAATAGGCAATATTTCTTTATTAAAGGGAAAGTTCACCCAAAGAGGAAAACTCTATCATCATTTACTCACCCTCAAGTTGTTCCAAACCTGTATGAATTTATTTTTTTCTGCTGATTACAAGAGAAGATATTTTGAAGAATGTTCAAAATGAGCAGTTGATGCTAGCCATTGACTTCCATAGTATGAAAAAAAAAAAAAAAACATACTATGGAACCCAACTGTTTGGTAACCAACATTTTTCAAAATATCTTCTTTTTTGTTCAACAGAAGAAAGAAATTCATACAAGTTTTGGAACAACTTGAGGATGGATAAATGATGACAGAATTGTAATTTTTGGGTAAACTATCCCTTTAAGGTGTTTTACCCGCATTTGCCTTTAATACAGCTTCCAAACTTCTTAGAACAGACTCATACAACTTTTTAATAGTCTCCATTGGAATATTGTCTATCAAATCCTCTGCCAATTACTTCAGATATGTTGGAGGAGGCAAATGGCTTCTCACTCTTCTTTCCAAAACTGCCCACAGTGATTTAATAATATTCAAATCAGGTGATTTGTCTGGCCAGGACAGTTGTTGAAGTTCATCTTGGCACTCCAAGTGCACAGGTCTTATGATCATGATACCGACTTTTCGGCATTTTAGCACTGCTGTCTGTGATTAACATTTTATCAGTTGCAGCTCTTTCATAACCCCCTTTCACACAGTGCACTGATTCCAGAAAATTGCCTTCTGTGTGAACGCAAACACGTCCCTGGAACTATTCCGGATTGGGAACCTAGTAACATTGGTGGAATCAGTCCCGGAATGAGCGCTGTGTGAACAAAAGCCAGAGCCAATGCTGTAAAGGCTGTGTTGTAGTGATGACGCACATTATGTTGAGACTCTTTCACGGGTGTTTTGAAGGCAGATCAATATTCACGATAAAAAAATATGTACAAATTGGAATGAAGCAGCAGTCAGGGAGCTCCTCACTATCCGCTCAGAAGCGGAGAACGCTCGGCAGTTTAGTGGAACGGTACGCATCACATTCTAATGTCACATGTCCTTACGGGATCTTTACAGGTTATGTTTAAACACATGCACGGATTCTAGAAAATCACTGGCAGTGCGAATGAACGAAAATCAAATGATTCCAGGACAAATCATGGGACACATTATCCATGTATCTTCCAGAACTGCTGTGTGAAAGAGGCTGTAGATGTTGACTTTGCAGTTCTCTGTTGTTGAATTTAGCGAAAATAGGGTCTTTAAAGTGAATATTAAGGTTTGCTGTCATTTTGCTTCAGTAGTTCTGTGTTATTTGGACACAATCCTTCTTAAAGGGATAGTTAGCCCAAAAATGATGTCATTGATTGTCATTAATTATACGCCCTCATGTCGTTCCAAAAACCAGTATGATCTTCGTTCATCTTCAGAATCCAAATTAGGATATTTTTGATGAAATCTGAGAGCTTTCTGAACATAGACTATTTTAACACTGTTCTTACTACCTTTCTGGGCCTTTCTGGGCCAATGCAGCATTGGCCCAGAAAGGCCCAGAAAGGTAGTAGGAACAGTGTTAAAATAGTCTATGTGACATCAGTGGTGCAATCGTAAGGTAACACTTTATTTTGATAGTCCACTTTAGACATTCTACAAACAGTAAGTAACTTTGCAACTTCATGTCAACTAGTCATTAGAGTATTAGTAGATTGTCTGCTTAATATCTTCTAATGCTCTTCTAAATTTTGCAATTATATGTCAACTTATTCTACTAACCCTAAACCTAACCTAACAGTCTGCTCTGAGAGTTAGTAGACATGTAGTTGCAAATGAATGAGAATTAGTTGACATGTAGTTGCAAAGTAACTTATAGTTAGTAAAATGTCTAAAGTGGACTTTCAAAATAAAGTGTAACCAATCGTAATGTTATGAAGCTACGAGAATACTTTTTTGAAAGTCTGACAAGTCACCCATTTTACCCACGGTTTTATACTAAACACAGCTGTACAACAGGTATTGCTAGACAACTTAGACAATTTAGACAGTGACAGATAAATAAAAGATGATTGCAATGTTTGTATTTCACTGTTAGCTCCACAAATTATATTTACCCCCATTATATTATTTTTTCCATTGTACTTGGCCTTTTCCACATATCTGTTCAAACCCTCAGGCACTTGTTATTACATTCTCATGTTGCTTGATTATAAGCAATAAACAGAACTTTGAAATGCGCTCTTTGGGCAGCTAATAATCTGTTCAGGTTTCAAGAACAATAACCTCCACTAACACTATGAACAATTACTGAAGCTGTTTATAAAATAACAAGAGAAGGTGATAATTAGCCCTGATGATATGAAGTATTAATCATCTAGCACCACATGAAAGAGACATTTTGATTCTGTGAATGAGTGCTTGAAACTCAGCTTGTCAGGTGGATTCACAACTAATTCATGCTTGGCTGGTAATGGATATAGCAAATTATGAATCTAGCATCAAGCCCCATCATCATGGGACCGGACTGATGGCAGATGAAAGAGAACTTCATTATACCCGACTAACACCACAGGAACTCTGTTGGTGTTCATATTGGAAACTATTCACGGAATAGCGTGGCAAGTGATCAGTGTTTCCTAAAGGGACTTAGTCTTGGCATTTATATTTAGGAGGAGTGGTATCTATGCCCTCCCCCTCCCACTAACCAACTGAGACTAACAGTAAACTAAAAAAAGAACCATTTTATCAGTATTTTTTTTTTTTTTTTTTACCCCAGAGAGACTGTCAGTTTCTCAGACTGTCATTCTGAAACACAAAGATCAGGCAAACTTTGTATCTGAATACTGATATTTTTGTTTGTTTGTTTGTTTTAATAATCACAGACTATAGACCATATTGTGACCTGATTACGTGTACAGCTCTACTTTTAATATATTCATCCTAAATTTGCCAAATTCCATAAAATTCTGTTACATCATAAATTCAATTTTCATGACTGGATTCTGCAGTTGACCCTTCACAAAAACCTGCCCTCCTTAGTTACTGTTGATATTTCTGACAAACAATATCGCTCTCACACTACACATCATGTTCTAAAGCAGTGAAAAATACATCGCGGACCGAAGAGGAAACTGACAGCACGCCAACAGACAAGACAGAGCAGATTACTTCTGGTATGAAACAATGTTTTAGCTCTAAAATGTCATCAAAAAAAAAAAAAAAACATTTAATGTGTCGTGACAGATCAGTGTATTGCCTTATTAGATCAATTGACACGTGAACCGATCGTTTTTTCTTATTACTTAAAGCGTGAAAAATATATCACAATGTGTTTTATTTCAACTGCGGAAAGATGTCAAAACACACAATTTTCAAGTTTAAGTCCACCGAAGTTAATCTACTCTCTTGTCTGATTTGTTTGTCGGATAGAATGGCAGATTCAGCATTATGATTGGACAGATTGCCTGTCAATCAAGCTGTTTTTGCAACCAGTCAATTATGTTCATGTTTTCAGCAGCACAGAAACCACCCTAATAATAGTAGGAATTTTCCAGTGGCACTTTTTGCAAGTTACATCGATACACCAGTAGGTGGCAACAAAACATTTCAAGATTTCGGTTGGTTGCATCGGAATATACTTCCCTACTAAACAGGAGGCAAAAAAATGTATGTGAAAGAGTTTTATGCCCACACAGTACCTACTCAGCGAGTATGCGACTTGGATGCAGCCATACAGTAGCCTTTATGAATGAGTCATTGGGTCATTTAGTCATCAGATTTATTCAAAAACACTGGTTCATTCATGAACAAATCAAGTGTTTGTCTATATAAGTGACACTGATTTATTAATCCGAATTATTCGGTAGGACTACACAGTTCTACATAAACAGTCAGTAAAAAGAGCATTTTTTTATGTTTGTTTGTTTTTTCACAGCACCCGGTCTTTGTGTTTATCAGTTACAATTCACAAGCTCATGACTGATTTTGTTGTGGCAAGGGAGATTCGGTAGCAGCGCAGGATGCAGTAAACAGATTTGCATGGCGGAATACTTTGGGCTATATTTGGACAGCTAATGTCTGTGTACGATTTCTCAGCTCTGCTCGCATGAGGTCTAGATGATGGTGGGCTTGTTTTGAGTCATCATGTGCTGTGACAGATTCCCCACAACATCACACTCAAACTCATCCAGCTTAATGAACGATCACTGAAAGATAAGAAATTAAGCAGCTGGAACATTAAGCAGATTAACAGATCAAAGACACCGTGCTCTAGAAACATGACTCGCCTCAACACAGACACCAGTGCATGTTAGGAATCCACATCTATGAGCATAAAAATGACCACAGACTATCAGAAGCTTTAAAAGAGCCAAGAAGTATCAGTTTGGCTTTAAATTTAAATGTGTTTCGTATCAGTCTCAGTGCTGAAATAGCTGAGCTTTATTCTACTTTCAGACTTAATAGACTGGTCTATCAAGAACTGAATGAGAATATATTGATGCTTATGAATGCAGGACAAAAATAGCCATTTCTCCCCAGTGTGTCTGGTTTTCTACTCTCTGGCATCAATATTACATTGGGGCAGCTGAGCTTAGGGCAGCAAGTGTAGGTTTATGTGTGCACATGTGTTTGTGTGAACTGGTGTACATGCATCCTAGCACGTACTGTACAGTATCTCCCAAAACATGACTAATAATGCATACATATTATGTATTGGGAGTACCAATTACTCCAATTCAAAAGAGACAAAGAGACAATATGAGACAAAAAGACTACTTCACTCCATCAACCTACAGTGATTTAAAATAATAACATAAAGTTAGCATATTTTGTAAAGGCAAAAATGTACTTGCAAAAACAAAAACTTCTGTATTCTTTAGGAAAATTTTGTGCCTGTCTCTTAGTGTTTCTTATGACTGCACAGATCTGTATTATTCCATAGTATCATGTCTGGTTTAATAGACACATTTTTTCCAATCTGGAAGAGTGCACTTACAGCTCCACTGGAGAGATTTTTCCATGAAGTGTATAAATCATTTAACTTTTAATATAAAAAAGAAAAGGTACTGAAAGATTGCGCTCTCCTGGCTGTGATATACTCTGAGACAGTAAATTGGTTAACCATGGACAAAGCGCAAACCCCAGTCATAAGTCCGTCTAGCAGAAGCAGGAGGGCCAATTTCCTCTTCATCTACTTTCATCTTTTCAGATGAGGTCCTCTGCACTTGAAAGCTAAAACTGGCTATAATTCACTCTATTCCGAATTAGGACGATTTTGAAGGTAAGATCTGGAACCCTGCTTGTAACCTGAGGTAGTTTAGCATTATGTTTGAACACGTTACTGAAGCTGTCACTGAATATATAGACACATAACATAATTAAATGTGCTGTAGGCGGTATTTTTTAGCCTACCGCACATAAAATTTTCCTGCTACCTGTCAGACATTACTGAAAACCTCTGTCCTCAGACATCACACGTGTCTATGACAGCCCTAGGCTCTGTAAACGAAAAAAATAAAAAATGAATCAGATAAGTATCAGAAAAGCTCTCTGGAAGTGAATTACTTTGCTCCGTTTTAAGGTGACTTCAGATTGTCTGGCAACAGTTGTGTGTGGTGGTGTTCTGAAATCACTGATCACTCACTAAAAGCTCACACAGATCATGTTTTCATGCCATTTTAGGTCTTATTTTGACATAACTAAGTAGTTATATGTACAGATGAGGTCAAACGTTTACATACACTATGCAGAATCTGCAAAATGTTAATTATTTTACCAAAATAAGAGGCATCATTTAAAATGCATGTTATTTTTTTATTTAGTACTGACCTGAATAAAATATTTCACATAAAAGACGTTTACATATTAAGAGAAAATAATAAAATAATTTACAAAAAAATGACTTTGTTCAAAAGTTTACATACACTTGATTCTTAATACTGTGTTGTTACCTGAATGATCCACAGCTGTGTCTTTTTTTTTTTTTTTTTTCTAGTGATAGTTATTCATGAGTCCTTTATTTGTCCTGAACAGTTAAACTGTCTGCTGTTCCTCATAAAAAATCCTTCAGGTCCCAAAGGATCCCAAAAGAACCCCAAGTTTTTAATGCACCGTTTTTTTCTTCTATGAGTCCCTCAGTTGTCTTCGGTGTGAAAAGATGGATCTCCAAATTATACAGTCTTTGCTGGAAAAGGGTTCAAATACACAAAAATGCTGTAAAACCAAATAATTTGTGGGACCTGAAGGTCTGTTTTGTCCGTTTCTGAAGAACAGCAGGCAGTTTAACTGTGCAGGACAAACAAGTGACAACTATCACTAAACAAAAAAACAAAAACACAGTTGTGGATCATTCAGGTAACAACACAGTATTAAAAATCAAGCGTATGTAAACTTTTGAAAAGGGTCATTTTTATAATTCAACCATTACTTTCTCTTGTGGACTATATGTAAACATCTTTTAAGTGAGATATTTTATTCAGGTCAGTACTAAACAAAAAATAACATGCATTTTGTATGATCCCTTTTATTTTGGTAAAATAATTAACATTTTGCAGATTCTTCAAGGTGTATGTAAACTTTTGACCTCAACTGTAAATGTGTGAGTTGTTTACTTACTTTTAAAAATTTGTTTTCCCATTAACGGCATTATATTGTTCATTCAGACTGATTCATGAGCACGGAATGCACACAAACACAAGAGGCGGGATTTATCGTATGAACCAATCACAGCCGCACACAACCAGTCATATCCAATCATATCGCGATGGAGGCATTGCCTTCTCTCACAAGACTTTCCCCTATTCATGCTCAATTACCCCCGAACAAACCAACCGCATGCTTTAGACGGTCTGTTAAAACTATACCTTTATAACTTTACCTGCTGGTGTCATGGTTGGACAATGTTTCTTTATAAAAACAAGTGATTTTGTGAAGAGTGTGATGTTAAGGCAAGAAAAATCAGGTACAGAACCTTTTGAAGAATTACTTCACCTGCATCATCATAACAATAGTCTTTATGACTCATGGCTTATATTCAAGTCTCCTTCTAAGTCATCTGATGGCTTTGTGTGAGGGGCATGACAGGTTTGACATCAATGATGCAAACATCTGGTTCTTGTGTCTCACCATTGATCATGTCACAACAAAGTAAAATATGTGCATATTCAAATCACTCTACTGCAATTTGATACGGCAGATAAAAAGATTTTCAGTAAATAATAACTGTGGATTTTATTCTGTTCTTCCAAGAGCTATTGACTAGGTCCTTAGAGTGCATTAGTCGCCTTAATTTTTTTCTTTATGTTTCTTTTGATAGCACATGGTTTGCCGTTCATTATTAATCCTACCCACAATTTTCTTTAGTGGCTGAAATAAAGCAAGCACAGGTATAGAGCTGAATGAAAGTGAGAAAATGGTGACAATTTTCATTTTGGGGTGAATGAACCCTTTAATGATTGCTGTTATGTTACCACTACAAGCAATAATTTCAGGATGAGAGCTTTCTGTTCCTTTCTCAGGCTCACAGTTTCTCTCCGTGTGTTATGTTGGTCCATTTACAGCAAGAATATGGGAACAACAAGAGAACGCTTTCAATTGTCACATGTCTTTTTGGCAGCAGCAGACAGCTTCAGGCACAGTCTCTGCGGGCTATTTATCTGTGAATGCAGGAGGACAACTGAAGGATGCTTAGAGACTATGAGACACTAACCTCTCCTAAATCAGTTCAGTAAGATCCCACAGAATTCCTGCCTGGATTCAGATGGTTAGTCTCATATAATTCGGCTTGTGTATAATTTATGGTGTTGCACAATGATGATAAATAAGACATTTAAACATAATATTTTTATTATGCAGTGTTTCAATAAATGATCATCTCTGCTGTCTAGACCATCTTGTTGACTTTTTTTTTTTCATTCAGAAAATAGGTTCTTGTAATAGCAAAGTCAAAAGTACTGGTAAATTGTTTTACACTAAAATAAGAATTTTTTTTTTTTTTTTTTCAGAATAACTGCATTAAAAAGATTTAACGCATGGGCAGGGCTAGGGTTAGCCACACCTTCTGTCTCCTTTTTTTCTTGACAAGAAGTGTGTTAATTTAGTCGCATCAAATGGGAGACTTTTCAGACGCCAGGCGCAAGTCAAAGGAGCACAGATACAGGTGACAAGGCAGCTTCAGTAGAACAACAGTGAACTGCAGTCAAATGAGATGTGATCAGGCCATATTTCAATAAAACTCATTTTCCTGTCCTGTTAGCCATTATACTGTGCTCGTAGCACGCACACTTCAACTGCATGCACAATTGCGCGCTGTAGCCTGTATCACTTTACATTAAACCGCGAATTAAACTAAAAACGTGTGTCAGATTTGAATCACGTTCATCCATGGCAGCTCTTAAAGTAACAGCAGCCAAATAAGCTAATAACCCATCTGCTGTGATTTCTATTAATCAAAGAACAAAAGAAAAAAAAAAGGAAATCAATAACTTTTGTAGCTTTAAGAATTCATCTATATTTTTTAAGTATTTAGTGTTTGATAACCATACTTTTTTTTCTTCGTTTTTCGCCATACTCTACCTTTTTGAGCCGGAGTACACAGACGATGAACTTAGACGTGATTCGTAATAGTGATGGGAAGTTCGGATCATTTTACCGACTCGGACCTTTGAGTCTCATTCAGCAAAATGAACGAATCTTTTTTCGAGTCATTTCGTTCATTTTAGCAAAATATAATTAAAATGTTACGTGTCACTTCCCTAACACATCTACTGCTTACACAGTACACGTTGATCACACTACAAACAAGACAAAACTATAATGCTGTAAGAAACAGAAAAGATTAATTCATTGTTTACCTGGGTCTTTAGTCTATGATTAGCTCACCTCACCTCTTATCTGACAAGTTTTCGGGTTTGAGTCATTCATTCATCACGTGACAGCCCAATAAGCTTAACCAATGCTGTGTGAGCCGGAGACGACTCGTTCTTCCCGAGTCACATTAAAAATTTGTTCAAAATGAACGAATCGTTCAAGAACGACCCATCACTAATTTATAGCATCGTGAACGTGCATCCCAGAGCCTGTGCTACATGAGCTTTTGTGCTTAAAATGTATACAAATGTTTATTTTTTTTTAAAAATGACCGATCATTTAGAGCCCTTTGAAGCCGCATTTAAACTACATTTTGGAAGTTCAAAATTGGGGCACCAATCGAGTCCATTATATGAAAAAAAATCATGAAATGTTTTCCTCAAAAACCCTCATTTCCTTACGACTGAAGACAGAAAGACATGAACATCTTGGATGACAAGGGGGTGAGTAAATTATTTGTAAATTGTTGTTCTGGAAGTGGACTTCTCCTTTAATCGCAATTAATAATGAAATGATATTTCAGAAAAAAATGTGTGATTAATTATATATATATATACATATATATATATATATATATATATATATATGTGAGTATTTTTTTTTAATTGACTGACGGCACTAAAGAAAATATATAAAATAAAATGATGTGTGTATCTAGTGTCACAGAGTGATATCTAATGTAAACATATAAATATTTTACACATAAGTTACTCATTTCATCATAATAAGCAATATTAATATTATTCAGTACAATAGTAATACAGTAAAGACTGGCAGTAAAATAAGTGGTTTTATTTGACAAGTTTGGGGTATGTTTTCATTTTTTAATTTTTCATTTATTTTTAATTTTTTTAACTTTTATGCTCACCAAGGCCGCGTTTATTTGATCATTAAAAAAACAACAACAACAACAACAACAACAACAACAAATACAGTAAAAAGAGCAATACTGTGAAATATTATTACAGCTTAAAATAAGCATTTCCTATTTTAGTATATTTAAAATGCAATTTATTCCTGTGACGCAAAGCTGTATTTTCAGCATCATTACTCTAGTATTCAGTGTCACATGATCCTTCAGAAATTATTCTAATATGCTGATTTGAGTTTTTTTAAAACACATTTATTATTTTAATTACCAGTATTGGTATTTTATCATAACGGGAGGAAAATAAAAACAAATACAGGGAAAACTAAACTCAACAGCCAGCTGTGTAAACATTTTTGTACATATCTGAACTGGAGCAGAAACATTTTAATTGCCTAAAAGAGGTGGCTAACATAGTTAGCGCTTAAAATTTACGGCTTAGCGGCGCCTTGAGTTACAATTCTGAGACGGCCAACAACGCGACAAAATTATAACCGCCATTAAATTGTCACATTGGAGGTCAAAGAGAGTGCTGAAAGTGTTAAACACATCTGTGGTTTAAGCATTGCTCTAATGACTAACCTCCGGGGTTCAAACACGTGAGACTCTGCCAGAAAGCAACTTCATGCTTGCAAACCACAAGAAGTTTAGAGGTCTGTCATTCTTCTGAAAGCTTGTGCCATGAAACAAAGCTTTAAAAAAAGAAAGCAGACTTTATTAACTCAAGAACAATCTAAAATGATGAGGATACGTCAGGTGCTGCCATGAAGATCAAGACAGCTCAGTGAACCGTGATTGAAATTGACTCTGAATGGTCAAGATCTGTGGAGTGAGGGATGAGATTCTATATTTGTTTTGTCTTTTCTTCTCTCTGCATGACACAAACAGTATTTTAAGAGCTGAGGAGAAAGAGCAAAACTAGTCTAGCCGAGTAAGAATCAGAAATGTACGTGTACAGCTATTTGTGATGACAGTGATGAATGGCTTAGGTACCTTCACAACAAGACATAAGTTCTAGGGCCTTGAAACACTTCAAACGCCTGCGCTCTCCCAAACAGCGAAACACACAGGGAAGGGAATTGCAAAGTACACTGAACGACTCTGAGAGGATCGGAGAGCGTGCTGTGAATCCATCTGGTTCATGTGAGCGCTCCTGCTGATTGCTTTTGCAGGCGGAACGCAATAGGAACCGAATCTTCCAATATGTAGGTCAGCAAAGTCCTAAAACTGATCCGTGGAATCACCGCCGCCTCTTAGTTGTGGTAGAACCTGATAGCGAGAGCTGAAAATTGAATCCTATCCCTATTTGCACCCGAACACTGTCCCTGGCTCAACACAGGCCTATGGGGTTGGGTTGAGAGGAGGAAGCGATCCTCACAGGTGGTCAGGGTTAGATTAGCTCCTCTGCGATCACACGGTTCAAGCGCTCTGTGAGAAAATGATCCTCCCCCTCAAATCCGTAGTTAAGACACACTCCACCCGTGATGCTATTGAACAGTCGCCCAGTCGCCACGCATCGCGGATGCCATGGAAACTGAGATGACAGGGGGAGGGGTTTGGCTGGGACGTTTGCTGAGAGCTGCGCCCATCCATTAAAGAAGGATGTGGGGAAGATGTACTTTCACTTTCACAACTGAGCCAGAAACCTTTTTTTTACCTTTTTCAGCAAATGGACACAGCTTAACTTTCATTAAATGTTAACTGACAAATTCACAGGATCAAATTAAATATTGCATGAACTGTTTTAGTTTCTATTAATTTTATATGAGGCAACACTGCTAACAAAATGTAGGACATGTATTCGGTTTTAAATATGCCTGAGCCATAAATTTGGTCTAAATATGGTATAAAACACAAATTCGAACACAAATGGGAGCTTGTCGTCGTATTTTATTTTTAAACGCATTTTTTTCTCTTTAAAGTTTAAAAATAGAATTTGTTTATTCATTTTGTATTTAAAAATTGTTAATTTAGAATTACTAATAAACTTTTACTTCCTAAATTAGACAAAAATTCTTATAATAACTGAAAATGAATCTATGAGCTTCACAGTTGCAGTCAGTATTACGCCATGATAATCTTGATTTAATGCCTTTTAAAAATTAAGAAATAAATTAAGAAAAATATATAACTAAATAAAGCAACACAGTGTACCACAGTTGACAGTGTGTTCCTGTTCCTGTTTTTCTCATAAAATTGAAAATGAATGGCTGAGCTTGATAAATGCAGACAACAATGCCTTTGAAAAAACATACAAATATAGAAATAAACACACACACACACACATAGAAAGTGGAAAGTTTGTTTTGTTCCTGTAAACGAAGAAAAAAGTATGATAAAATGAAAATGAATGGCTTTCTTCAATGCAATAAATAAATAAATAAAGGCAGAGGCTATTTACACTTACTCTGCCCACCAACGTGTGACTGATGTAGTCAAAAATACAAAAGACTGCTATCAACCATCAGCTCCAGTGGTGTAGAGAGTAAAGTTTGTACCAAAGGTGTTTTTGATGCGATCGACTTGGGTTTGAACCCACCTTTTGTCTAACTTCTGTTTTTCCTTTTCAAATCTCATGTCACGATGGAAAGGCATTTATTTTCCATACAATTGAAGGAAATAATCAAAAAGTTAAAAATAAAGTATAGGGTAAGGTTAGATGTAGGGAGGGCTTTATTGTCTCAATAAGGTGGCATCCATTTAATAATTTTAATTCAAATTATCATTTATACTCAATATGTTATTATTGCATACTGTTTTATAATGTACTACAATACTGAGGTGCAGATAATTACCACTATTTCCAAGTAGTATAAATAGAAGAAATACTGCTATTTTCACTTAGTGTAAATACAATCCTTTGCTAATTGCACACAGTGCTTGATAGCATCTATCGCTAGGAAAATAAGCTAAATAACAGCTATATTGCTATTTACACTTGGTGCAAATAGCCGCTGCAATAAATAATAAACAAACAAACAAACAAACAAACAAACAAATAAATAAATAAATAAATGTGACCCAGTGTACAACATTAGTTGATAGTGTTCCTGTCATTTAATTTTTTTTTTGTTCCATAAAAATTGAAAATGAATGGCTGACTTTGATAAAATCAGTCAACAGTGCCTTTAAAAACATAAAAAAATATAGAAATAAACACACACACACACACACACACACACACACACACACACAAAAAGTCTGACAACTGAAAATAAATGGCTTTCTTTAATACAATATATATATATATATATATATATATATGTGTGTGTGTGTGTGTGTGTGTGTGTGTGTGTGTTCCTGTAATATTATAGTTTTTTTTTTCTTAAAATAATTAAAAATGAATGGCTGAGCTTAATAAATGCAGTCCACTATGCCTTTATCATAACATAAACATAAAAATGTAAAAATAAACACAAACAAACTAACAAACAAACAAATCAGTATACAATTTTTTGTTCCTGTAATTTAAAGTCATCTTGTGATGACTGAAAATAAATGGCCTTCTTTAAATAAATAAATAAATAATTGTGACCCTGTGTACCACATTTGTTGATAGTGTTTCTGTTCCTGTAATTGAATTTTTTTGCCTCAAAATAACTGAAAATGAATGGCTGAGCTTGATAAATGCAGTCAACAATGCCTTTAAAATCATATAAAATTATACTACATATATATACTATACATGCATTAATTAATAATGAATGGCTAAGCTTGATGATGTTTGTTCCTGTAAATTAAATAAATAAATAATCTTGTGATGACTAAAAATGAATGGTTTTCTATAAATGAACAAACAAATAAATAAATAAAAAACATTCAAATATAGGCAACCCAGTGTATCACATTAGTTGTTAATTTAAAGATTTGTTTTTCTCATAAGAACTGAAAATGAATGGTCGAGCTTGATAAATGCAGTCAACAATGCCTTTAAAAACATAAAAATATAGAAATAAACACACAAACAAATATAAACAAATAAATAAGTAAAAAGTGTTGTTCCTGTTAAAAAAAAGTGCTAACTAATGATGAATAGCTTTTTTTAATGCCATAAATTAATCATTCAATCAATAAAGCCAATCCAAGCGTATCTCATTTGTCTAAAGTGTGTTCTGTTTCTGCATTTGCTTGCATCCAGTCTGTTTGTTTAAGATGTGTCTGCTGTTCTCCATCTGAAGGAGCCAGTTTATGGCCATAATAGTATTTACACAGGCTGCCCTCTATTACCCTATTGTTTATTTACCCCACAATAATCTGTGTGTGCGTATGTGCGTATGTTTACTCAGGAGGCAGTCCTTTCAAAGGACATGGGTGCTATGCAAGTTCATGTGTATGTGTGTGTGCACACTGTGAATCTATGCTAGAGTGCATGGACAAATACGTGGCGTAACTTCCAGACTTGGGATACTTCGCGCTCAAGTGGGACGCAGATGAATGAGTAACCATGTGTGGTATTTGGACAGAGTGTACGAGTGTGTTATAGTTCATATTTGTGTATGTGTGCATGGACGTCTACAGATACTATTGGAGACTAATCGTGACAGTAGCGTAAAATCACTTCAGTCAGTGTGTGAACTGCTCTAACATGACAGCTGGTCTGAGCATGACAAACAACCTGAGAGTACAGAAATGCCTTTCACATCAACCTGGCAATCTTCCATAAGGCAAACCTTCTTTGATTTAGCCCAAAAATAGTCTTGTATCAGAAACTTTGAACTTCTGTCCAATGGCATGGCATGAAAACACAAAGCATCCATGTTATACCTTACATATTTCTCCTTGTCTATATTTAGAACAACTAGAGCAGGTTTTTTTTTTTATGGCTGACATGTGCCTAATCTAGATCCTAACATCAACCTAACCTGACCTCAACCCCGTTTCAAAAATAAACCCAACCACATCCTAAACTTAACCCAAGTCTAACCCCAAAGCCTCAAAATTCAGAACTCAGTTGGCTTCTGCTAGGATTTCAAGTTTTCACTTCATGCAGCCAGCTGCATTTTTTTTTTTTCTCTAAGGACTGTAGCAAAGCAACACAAAACTCTTAAATATCCCATGAAATAAAAATTTAGTCCATGTCTATAAGCTTTAAAGCCATGCTAATGTGCTCCTTAAAACTTGACGCACATTTTAAATTTCATGTTTTTTTCTTCTGGCCAAACACTAGATGGTATTTTGGACTCCAAAGTTCTAAAGCTCAAAGTTCTAAAGCTTATAGCATGTTTTGTTTTTGTTATAGTAGTATTTAAAATAAATCTGACCATTGCAAACAAAATTGACAAAATGTGATGCCAAAGTTAACACAATTAAATAATTAAAATAAAATAAAATAAAATAAATCATCTACTAATAAAATTTATAAGCTGAAATATTTAAAAGCTGAAATATTTTTTAATAAAGTTAAAAAAGATATTTAAAAAATGTTGGTTTATAATTACTGATTACTAATTCTTCCAAAAAAAAAAAATATTATTATTATTTTTTTATTAATTACTGAAAATCAATGGATGGGCTTGACAAATGCCATAAACATTATAATATGATTAAACATTATACTATGCTCTTTCTTTTATGCCTTTTAAAAATAAAAATGAATGAATGAATAAACAAACAATAAACTTAAATAAATAAATAAATAAAACAATAAAATAACAAAAACTGAAGTAAAAAAAGAAAAGTAAAATAAGATAAAGGAAAAAGCGGCTAAATAAACAATCAAATCAAATAAAATCAAATAAAATCTAATAAAATCTAATAAAATAAAACAATTAATCAAAAATCCTCTACAAATAAAATTCTGATAAAAATCAGCTAATATTTCATTTTTAAAAGTATTTTTATGAAGTTAAAATAATAAACAAACATAAACACTGAATAATAAATAATGTTTAAAACAAATTAAATTTGAAAAGTTAAATCAGATTACAGAAAAAAAGTGCTTAAACAAAAATAATCAAATACAATAATCAAATCAAATAAAATCAAATAACAAAATAAAATAAAATAAACAAATAATAAATAAATAAATAAATAAATAAATCCTCTATTAATAAAATCCTAATAAAAAATCAGTTAATATTTGATTTTTAAAAGTGTTTTTCTATAAAGTTAAAAATAGAAATAAAAAATGTTGGTTTAAAATTACTGATAACTAACTAATTCTTCCAATAAATTAAAGAAAATCATTTCTGAATAACTGAAAATGAATGGCTCAGCTTGACAAATGCAATAAACATTATACTAAGAATAAATACTTTACTATGATCTTCCTTTAATGCCTTTTAAAAATACAAATGAATGAGTGAATAAACAAACAAAATAATAAACTCAAACAAAAATATTACATAAATAAAATAATAAATTAAAATAAAACTGAAATAAAAAAAGAGTAAAATAAGATTAAAGAAAAAGTGGTTAAATAAACTAAAAAATTCAGAAGCTGAAGTTAAAAAATAAAAAAAAATAATACACACACACGCACACACACACACACACACACACACATGTCTGGTTTATTATCTTTGTGGGGACTCTCCATAGGCGCAATGGTTTGTATACTGTCCACACTGTATTTTCTATCCCCTTACCCTAACCCTACCCCTAAACCTAACCCTTACAGAAAACTTTCTGCATTTTTACTTTCTCAAAAAATCTCATTCTGTATGATTTATAAGCTTTTGTACCCATGGGGACCACAAGCCGGTCCCCACAATGTCAAAAATTTCAGGTTTTACTATCCTTGTGGGGACATTTCGTCCCCACAGTGTAGCAAAAACAAGTACACACACACACACACACAAAACACATGATAAAATAATCATCTAATCTCAAATAATGACATATTAAACTACAAAACTAAATAATACAAATGCAAAATAAAGAGCTTGTTTGTATGCTTCTACCCAGATTCAGCAGTGTGTACTGTACCCCTGACCTTGAGGATGCACTGCTTGGCTCTACTCGCTGTGGGGCTGTTAATTGTGATAAATGGAGATGACACCAGCTGCAGTGTTAGCGCAAGGAGTCAATATCTTTTATGCCAGCGTTCCACGCAAGCATAGCTGGATAATTAATGAAAGATCCTTGGATGTAGTGCCCCTCCACCTGCCTGCACACTTCATTCAACGGCCCCACAAGAGAGTGAGAAAGAGAGATAGTATATACACTTTGTGAGTTACATTTCTCATTTTGCGCAGGCATAAATAGCGGTGTTTTTTATTGCCCCAACATAAAGTGCATGTGGGTGAAAGTCTGTGTGAACCGTTAATAACACGTAAGCGTTTTTAAACACAGGAAACATGCTCACACAAATAAACACGCTGCTAAAGTATGCTTGGAAGAGAGGATGTTGCTATTGACAATATTCCATTGGGAAATACAGTGGGAAATATGAACACATTGAAAATCTGGGATTCAAAATCTAATTTAAACCCACAAATAAACACAAGGTTTACAGATTCTAAAACAAAGAAAAGTTATGGCGCAAACTGAAGACTCAATAACTCACTAGTGCACTTGTGGACGTCACTCCGTATATTTTTAATCCTCAATTCTGATGTCTTCAGTTCAAATGATCTGATGTAGCTTCCCGTAAATTTTACTCCAAATTTGTTTTCATGATTTTAAAGGTCATCTGTGCTTTTGAACATACTAGCATTTCTGAATTATAAACACTGGTCTGTATTTGTAGAGTAAAGTACATTTGTAGTTGTGTCAGTGTCAACCAAGCATACGGGATGTGATGCACCGTCAGCATAAAAGCTATTTTTAAAAGCAGTGTGCAGGCTACAGTAAATGAAAATGTACTACCTTGCTTGCTCAAAATTCACAAACAATACAGAAAGTAATGCCTAAAATAACACATCTATTAGACGAACACAAAGACTGTTAGAGTGCAGTCTTTGCTTCTGAATATATATCTTAATAATTATCTTATTGATATCTGATCTTTTTGGTTTATGCTGTAATGATTATTCACTAGTGTGATTAATTAATGCTTACTTTTAATTAAAGCCTGTCAATCTAACACATTAATTTAGTGCAATTAATTCTAACAAAAATAACATGTTAAAATAATCTAATTAACCCTGGCAAAAAAAAAAAAAAAAAAAAAAAAAGAATAACAAAACACTACAAAAGAAAGAAATCAACACAGAATGACAGAATAACAATTTATTTTACTATAACTATTAATCATAATAATAATAATAATAATAATAATAATATAAATTGTATTTATATTGTTCCTTTCAGTGAAGCTCAAAGTACATAAAAGCATGAACATCAAATATTCAAAATCAAAATACATCACACATAAAAGGCACATAAAAAAAATAATAAATAAAGGTAATACATGAAATACAATATATCAACAACATAATACATACAGCAGAAATCTATCATGAAAAGCTACAGGTAAAATGTTTTTAACTTTCTTTACTGTTACATATAACTTTTATACTAATTTATTATAATTGTAACTTTTAAAGAATTTTTTTTTTTTTTAAGATCTATTCAGTGCACCCATTACAATAATTTAACTCTTTTCTTAACAAATACTGATATATGCAATAAATAGTGGTTTTATTAATTTGACAGAAGATTAATTTATTTCTTATTTTATTCATTATTTTTATATTATTTAATAAGTAATTCATAACTTAGTGTAATTATTAATAATAGTTATTATCACTTTTTGTCTTAATAGTTAATCTATTGACTAACATTAATGAACAATGAACAACACATTTATTACACTATTTCTTAATCTTTGTTAATGTTAGTTAATAAAAAAAAGTTGATGATTTTTTGTTCATGTTAGCTCACAGTGCATTAACTAATGCTAACAAACACAACTTTTGATTTTAATAATGCGTTAGTAAACACTAAGTTTAATAAATGCAGAAGTGTTGTTCATTCTAATGTGTTTGTTAACTAATGTAGTTAACTAATGTTAACCAATGAACCTTATTGTAAAGTGTTACCCTGTTGATTTTATTATCATTTATTTTGCACTGTTCTTTGTTGACTGTAGTTAAACTGATGTGTGTTACGTGCTGTTAGCTTTACCTTGCCAATAAAACTGAAAACTGAAACTGTAAACCGAATGAGAAGAAATAGACACAGCGATAAACACAGGGGAAAGGGTAGAAAGATTTGATGAAAGGCTTTGCTAATATAGTACTTTTTCATGATGAAATCTTGGATTTGACACCGTTAAACAGATCATATTTATATCTCTTCAAACAGAAATTATATTCACAGAATAGAAAGAACAAAAGAATGCAAAATCCAAATATGCTTTCAACAGAGATCTAATTTGGTCCTCTCAAAACAAACGGCTCTTGCTAATTTGCATGTCTAATCTGCTGTGAGAATACATTTCCCACCAAAAAAGTAGAAAATAAAAGCAAACGAGAACATCAGTCCCTTTCCTAGCGTTCAACCAATACACAGGAAGAAATGCCTTTTGGGAAGCCACTGCAAGCCCCTCTGATGTAAATGTGTTCCGTTTTAAGTGAGACACAAGTTGAGAAAAATGCCAGATGGAAAGGGAAAATCGATTGGAAAGGGAAGAATGAGGTTTTGTCTTTTCTTATGCAACAACTGCCAGGTACCAGCGGCTTGTAAAGAACCACTGACAGGCTAATTGAGTTAATTCACTCATTTAATTTTAAAAAGGACGAGGATCTGGGACAAAATAGGCATAGTGATCAGTGACTCAACGAACAGAATATCTTTCTTATTCATGTAAAACCGTGGCAGGCTGTGAGAGAATCCCACCATTCTCTGTAGCACAAAACAACATGTGCTGCATGACCGCACAGAACGTCGTGCCCGTCTAAAATGAGGAGGCAGGTGTGCCAGAAAACACCCATTCAGATTTAAACATGTCAGTGAAACTAGAGTTGGGGTTGCCAAGTCAGAGTGAAAATGCTTGCCAGGTTTGGTTGAGATACAGGGAAAATTGGATTAATATTATAAACAGTGAGTTTCCACTTCATACCAATGTCATTTTTGTTTTTGTACTTAATGTACGATTGGGAAATCAGGGATGGAACAATATGTCCAATTTATGAAATCCTCCAGATGTGGCAATAATACCTTCAACCTTAATGTATTTCTGAACAATCAGAACAGCCATATAGATCAGGGTGACCACCTGGCAAAAGTTCTGTTGCAGGACATAGATGTGATTTTGCAGGACAATGCGGGACATGTGTAAAATAGATACATTTTCAACAGTTATGCTATGTAAAAACTGATTACATCCGTTGTCATATGCGCTGATTTATGTTTCTGGGCGCACACATGGAAGCGAGAGAAAGCGCGTCTTTTTTATTAAGAGTTAAGAGAATTCACCTGCGAGAGAAGAGACTGTGCTTGCACATTTTGATGCCCTCCCGCATTACAATAATGCGCTCTAGTAATTAAAATAACGCCATAGAAACAACATCATACAAACTATTAAAATTAAAATTAAAACTATTAAAAAGTCGCGTCTGAAAGCTACCTAGGTTTTTTTAAATTGGTTAAAAGGAATGGAGAATATCGTGTTTTATCGTGTGCGCTTGACCATTCCCGTCTGTGGTGGAAGCTCATTTGATGAAATCCGCAAATCCTTTGTGCGGAAACTGTGCCGCAAAAAAAGAATAAAAAGCTTTCTTAAAAAGCCAAAAGAATGCATGGACGTTTTCTTAATATGATAATTAAAAACCAACAAACTGATGAAAATGCGGGACAAGGGGTGAAAATACTGTTCGTTACAACGCAAAGCGGGACAGGTGGTCACCCTAATATAGATAGACAGATATAGATACAGATATATATATATAGAGAGAGAGAGAGAGAGACAGAGTCACATAGATATATACAGACACAATTAATTCGTAGAAATTTGTCAACTGGTAGAGATTTTCAGCTATCATCTCTACTGCGGTTACACAAATGACATGACGTTGATGTGCTATGTGGTCATGAAAACATTAAATCGTTTGCACCCGTTTTAAGCATTGCAGTTTAAAAACAAGTCATTTTAAACCGTTGAAATGCAATTGGCAGTAAAAGGTAACTAATTTCACTATATGATGTTTTAATAACAAGGTTCGGGAGGAGCACAATCAGATAATCAACCAATTCGGCACAGGTGTAACTCGTCTAATCATCCGAACTAGCACAACTCCTCACTCTTAATCTATACTCATCCCATACTTGGGATAGGGGGAGTTCTCTGGGTTCGGGCCATATTCCGGGCTCGGTGCCCTCCCCCAGGACAGCACGCCAAAATATGTGTACTATTTGCTCAATCAGATTAGATGCAAGGGTGAACTTGTGAAATATACAATATATGTCTGAGAGAGTGCCATCAGAGTTCTGAAGTATTGAACCGGAAGTGTTATTTATTTTTGCTGGTTCACAGGCCTTGAAAGGTACCACCTTTGTAGACGGTACCACAAAAAGAGGACGTCCAACAACATGGATGTCATCAGTGCTGGCGAGATATGATGTTGGACCACAAGTTCTAATGAGAATTGTGCAAGAGAGAGACAGGTGGTATTTAGCGTCGACTCATGCGAGAGCCTACGTTGAAGTACAATAAATTGCATGGAGATATGGCAAAGGAAGAAGAAGAAGATAGGCCTTGAAAGGTTAAATACACATTCTTGTATGTGTCAGAATGGCTGTCTTTGCAAGTGAGAAAGAAAACGTGTGTAACAGTATATTGGATCCAGGCAGCTATTAAAGTGACAGCAGTCTAATATTCCTGCTGTCTGTCATTCATGTTAATCAAACAACAAAAGGAAAAAATCTTTCACTGCTCTTGACTAAATCACTTTTGTAACTTTAATAAGAAGAAAATATCTGTTGAATTTATACAATGAAAAATATGCAGTGCTTTATATATTTGATTACTTTATACAACGTATGTAGCACTTCTTATTTATTTGTT
The DNA here is from genome assembly GCF_022985175.1 of Labeo rohita. Lineage (NCBI taxonomy): Eukaryota > Metazoa > Chordata > Actinopteri > Cypriniformes > Cyprinidae > Labeo > Labeo rohita. The sequence continues at coordinate 27,198,771 of NC_066871.1, read as the reverse complement.
CTACTGTAGGTTTTTTTTTTCTTTTCTTTTCCTATTGCTTGTTCTTATATCGCTGACTGTTTACTTGTCGTGAGTAAATTTATTTGATTTATTTATCTAATTATTTATTTGTAATTTATGCTCAAATACAGGTATTTCGTATTGCATAGAGGAAAAGTACTTCGTCCTACAAAAAAGCCTTAAAAACTGCTAGATCTGCAGAAAACAAACACAACCCCATGTTTTTATTCAGTACACTGGATAAATAAATTAAAAAAGTAAAGCATCTTTTTTGACTTTATGAACTACTTTACTTCCAAGATAGATATTATTACAGATAAAATTATAACCATGCAGAGCATGATCGAGCTGAATGATGACATCACAGAAACAATGATGAACTGACTTTACAGAAAATTGAGTGTTTACTATTGTCCTTTTGCATTATCGTCTTTTCCTGTTCAATACTGTAAAGCTGTTTTTACAGCTGTTTGACACTGTTGACAAGAATTATAACATTTCTATGGTTTTATTTACATAAAAAAATAAATATTTATTTTAATTTATTTAGTTTTAAATATTTGAATATAAATTTATAACCTTATATTTTGTGTTTTCTTACCGTCACATTAAATTACAGAAAACTGGTTGCCGCTGCTGCACGAGTGTGTTTTTAAAACACAGGCTGAGGGAGTGACAGCAAATTTGACTTCATTCTCTCTTCTGACCAACATAATTAATCTTTCATTATTTTTTTCTTCTTTTGGAAAGTTGAGAAATGCTATTATTGATTTTTTTCTTTAGCTATTAGGGCTAATGAAAACTGAAAAAAATAAAAATATAATAATAATAATAATAGATTGTTGTAGTGTCCATTCACCACTACAGAAATTTAACTTCTGAGAACCATGGATATGTGAAAAGGGTCCATTGTGATTTTGTCCCTTGGCACAGTATTTCACTTCATGTAAGGACATGGTTAGGATAGAATGCTATATTTAGGGTACTTGAGATCTGATGTATTTCCGTAGGTTTCCGCTCCATTGTTTTTATGCACTCCCAGGTTGCCAGCTCCACCTCAGGTTCATCTATACTGCTCATTTGCTTTAAACAAAGACATTTTAAATGACTCATCCAAAATCCATACTGCACCCTCAGCCCTTGCAGAGTAATTGCCATTTAGCCTTTAACCAAAGTGCACTTTCTGTTCCCTCATCAAAAGCCCATCTCTGAAATCAGGCACCGACCCCTCCATTGGACTATGTTCACTGTTGTGTACAGTGTTGGGGAGTAACTAGTTACATGTAACAGAATTAATTTAATTACAAAATAAATGTAACTGTAATTAGTTACAGTTACTGAGAAAAAAAAGTGTAATTAAATTGCAGATACTTTTAAAAATGTTTACAATAATTATAAAGGGTGTTACATCTGAATTTCTTTTCACACACACCCACATACAGATTTAATTGACTTTAATTTACAGCTCTAAAATGAGAGCAATGTTTCAGGAGTTTAGGACACATACTTATTCTTAACTGTTTATTTCCTATTTGGGTTTATGCATATACTTTATTTTTTAAGATTAATTGTTTGTTTGTTTTTTCAAGGCATTGTTAGATGCCAGTCTTTCTTGTCATAACTATGCAAACATTTTATTTTTAGACCAGCTTCATAGCTATTAAACTATTTCTTGTTATGATTTCAAATCTGTATTTAAACTCAGAATGATCTCAAAGTAAGTAAAATTTGTGTGGCTGTGCTTTAAATTAAATTATTACATGGCTCTGTGGAATGCTTGATTCTGATTGGTGAGTCATGACTTTCCAAGGTATGTTATTCCCCTAAAACAACTAGTAAAAGCTAATAACACAGACTCATCTGGGAAACTTAGGTCGACGATAGTTTTTCTTGGTGGAAGCTTTGCGTTTGGTTAGTTAATAAAATATTAAAACTCAATTCAATATTATGTGTACAATTTCTAAATTCTGTGAACTTGCCACTTGCTAGCAACTGATTCTTCATGGAAGCTGTGTTCAAATATTTAAACTCAGAAGTAAACTAATTATTTACTTTTGTGGCAAGCAGCTGTGTAATAAGCGGGATAATGTACATCCAGCCAGTTGTTATTATCTTAAAATAAAGATGAATATTATCCCTTACTTATTATAATCATAATTCAAGTGATAAAGTGATAAAGTCTGACAGTAATCAGTGTTAAATGCTACTGTAAGGTTAACTCTGCCTGGTTTAAATGTTTCAAAATGATTAGCAGTTGAAAATATTAGAAATTTAGAAAAGTAATCAAAAAGTAATCAAAAGTACATTACTTTAATGAAGTTACTACATTTTATTACAACCTATTACATTTCCAAAGTAACCTTCCCAACACTGATCGTGTACTACAGTTTTTGTGCAAGCTTACATACATTTTTATTCTCACTTTTTCTTTTGCCAGCTATCTCTACATCAGACAGACTGGTTGTGCTCCATGCCTAGACTAATTAAGTGAGTTTAAAGAACAAATGCATTTTTTGTGAGCCATCCAGCTTTTAAAATGTCCAAAAGCTTCCAGCGCTTCACTAATTACCTTATTAGGTGAAGCACAATATTAATTTAACTGATTTATGATAACCCTCAATAAGCTTTAAAATGAACTGCGACAGTCTGGGGGTGATAAAACCAAGTCTTTAAGTGAGGATGATATGCCAGTGCTCAATGTTAAATTTGTTGTTTTTCTTGTTGAAAGAAGCTACCATGAAGTCATTCCTTTCCCAATGGTACACTATTTAAACCAGTATTTCCCGAATTGATAGAAAGTCATTAATCAGCTCATTTGAACATTTTTTTTTTCATACACCAAGTGTCATGGCGAATGCCAAACAGTACAGTTTTTGTTACACAATGTAGTTTTTAGGTGAGAATGAATGTACTTGTTCAAATATGCAGTTTGTTCATAAAGAAAATTTCTATTTGAAAATTTGCTTCACATGTTTCAGAGAGTGCTCATGAATCCGCAGAGAACAGAACTACCTCGGCCAGATCTTCTGGAATTTGCCGCTAACTCTGATGTCTCTATAGTGTTTAACATGAGATATAATTTGTTTGGGGTAAATCTAACGGTAGTCTTTGGTCTCATTAATCTATTATTTGTTCCAGAGCAAATAGACTTGGCTGAAAGCAAAATCTCATCATGTTATATGTGACCCTGGACCACAAAACCAGTCATAAGGGTTGATTTTTTTAAATTGAGATGTATACATCATATGCATCATATGAAAGCTGAATAAATAAACTTTCCATTGATGTATGGTTTGTTACGATAGGACAATATTTGGCCAAGATGCAACATTTGAATATCTGGAATCTGAGGGTGCAAAAAATTTAAAAAATTAGAAAATCACCTTTAATGTTGTCCAAATGAAGTTCTTAGCAATGCATATTACTAATCAAAAATTAAGTTTTTATATATTTACAGTAGCAAAATTACAAAATATCTTCATGGAACATGATCTTTTCTTAATATCCTAATGATTTTTGGCATAAAAGAAAATTCAATAATTTTGACCCATACAATGTATTATTCAATAAATACTATTTGATATAAATAATAGTAGTATTTAATAATAATATTAGTAATTAGTATTTTTTATAATTATTAATATATATAATTTGTGTAGTACTTTGTGCTTTCTTTCCTTAAAACATGACAAAAAATATAAGATTCATTATAATATTTTTATTATTATTATTTATCAATTTAAAAGCATCAGAATAAAAATGTTTCCAAATACCCTTTGGAACCTGCTTAAACACCCCTTGGGACTTTGTTGGGAATTACTGATTTAAACTGTGGCCTGTTCTAGTAATGAGAAAATGACAAAATGCCATTAATGCAGTTTGCAATGATGAAAGCTATGTGAACAATTGCTCCTAATCTCTGTTTTCATAACATTAATTTCATACTTGCTACAAATCTCTCCCACGACACCCAGAGTGGAGAACCAAGAAATATTTAAACAACCAATTCAAAGACCAGTGTGATCTAAAGCTATTCAATTCTGAGTGACAGAGGAGCATAAGGTTGCATATAAAAACCATCCCTAAATAGCAATGAGCTAGAAAACTGGAGAACCTGCAATTCTCTGCAGCAAAGCTCATTTTCTCGAGGGGATTTGAAAGGATACATTCAAGAAAAGGAACTCCCAAATGGCTTAACGTCATTTTTATGAGCTACATTTCCAGGAGATGCAGCAGAGGAGCAATCACTGAAAGAGCTCCTAAAAGAGACACAGCACTGCCACAAAATACCTAGCAGGACTTTAGCACTAAATAAGCCACCATTTACATTGCCCTGTACATAAAAAAACAAACAAAACAACAACAAGAACAAAAAAACAATAATCACCTTTACTGGTTATTAAAAAAAGTGAGCCTGTCATCAAAAAGAACAATTTAAAGGTTCTCAGGTTGTTCACTGCTCTGGGAATCCTCATCTGTGTTTATACTCAGTACATGTTCGATTAGTCACGCAAAGACACTGCGGCGCATGAACCATACTAAATCATAGACACAATATTGACCTCTGGGATATTAAAACTACAAAATAATGGCCCGTGCCTGCCGTTGCTAAGACACAGTGAGTGCTGAATGCATTTGGAAGTGGTTGAAACCTCAACAGTACCCTCAAGAAGGTTGTTCCAGCTCTACAAACTCAACTTTTCTCGAAAGACCGCAAGCATTTCTTGATAAACAGCCTTTCTCATTCAAAACAGAACACCTTTGGTTATAATACATTATTGTGTGAGAGAAGCCAAATGGCCACAACCACTACAATGCATCAAGACAGCAAATAAACAAGCAAACCAGACTGTGACAAATAGCAGAAAATAGATTGTGGCTCTTCAGCTTCTGACATTTAAATTCTGACATCTTGAGGAGAAACTGATAAGCCCTCTGCATGCATCTGAAATGTTGTTTGTCCATGTTTGAAACCTTTAGCTTGAAGCCGTTGGGTTTGTGGAGAGCAAGAAACCTTTCCGCTCCTTACATCCTGTGATGAGTTAATTAGACCTGCGTGTGCTTGTTGAACTGCACTGGGTCGACTGTAATTTGACAAAAGCTTCCTGTGCTTAACCAGGCCGAAGGAGTCATGTGTACAGGTGAAATTATTCTTCCTGTGGGGTGCTATGAACAAACAAACAAACAAACAAACACATGTCCTGTGGGGCGAATGACCTCAAAGACTTGCTTTCTGCAGGACGGGTTTAAAAGGATGCCTTCTGAGCTCAGGTGTACCAAGGTGTAAATGAAGGGCAAACAATTGACTTGTAAACAACCGGCGGCATCGTGATGGAAATATGCGATCAAAAGTGCTAGAGGGAGGAGAGCGCGATGATAACGATGTCATTCATGGCTAAAGAGGGCGAGATTATACATTCATAAGCTTTTCTTCCTCGCAGATGGTTTTCTTCTGGCCTCAATTTTATTGTAATCATCAGCACAACAAGTCAGTCATCGCAGATCTGACCTTTTGACCTCTAGCAAAAAGTTAGTCAGCCTTCAAAAGCCAAGAATCGCATTTTTTAAGTACAAAATTTCCTCTGAGATCACAGCAACCACGCTGATGTGCTGAGGCAACGAAAAAGAGTAAAATGTAAGTCGATTAGCAGTTGTACGGAATCCTAATTGCTTCTTTGCACACCTGCCAGCCACATGGGACATTTCATAACACTGACAAAAGCTGCAAAACCAAAATCACAGGACCGTGACTTCACTCACTAAGTATTTCAAAACTCAATCGTCACTCAAATCGTTTACGGAGAAAAACACTAGCCACAGTGCTGAAAGTGATAAAACACATATTAATGGTAGCTGAAAGCTTGTATGTTTCGACTGTCAGAGTTTCAGCACATTACTTTGCAATGGTGCCAAACTAGGCCACGGTCCAGAGCGGAGACTAATAAACTTGCTGCATCCTTTATAAGGCTAAAAATAAAGGCTCTTTTCTTCTGCACCTTTCAGTGATGTCATTTTATATTATTTCGAATCTATGATATGCTTGTGATGCATTGCCAAGCTTCTATTATAAGCTAGAATTGACATTCTTTAAAATGTCTTGCGGCTCAGCTGAGGACTGGCAGGGGATTGTGTCCTGTCCCTGCTTGTATTTACTGTCTACAGAATTCAATAGCACACCCACACATTGCTGACTCACATTGGCAATGATCTCCCCCGTCGAAGGATAGTCATTAATTACCTCCACCGTTTCCCTTAAAAATCTCAGTGTCAAATGACAAGTTTAATGACAAGTGTTATTCTACAATATTTAAACAAGACAAGAAAAGGACAAGAATTAGGACGAAACAGCTTTTTCAAATCTAACGTCAATTTAAGACTGTATTTGATGAAATAAATTAACATGCTTACGGTGAGAAAAACAAAACAATGCAACTAGTGTGGAAAAGTTTTTGAAAGGCAAAAATGTGCACTGCAACAAAATTAATTAAAAAAGATTTTAAAAAATATGACTGTATATGTAAATTACACTGTAAAAATACCAATCTGCTTGGGTCGTTAAAATCTATTTACTACACTGTACTCGCATCAAACACAAGTCATACAATGGAATGCCACAGGATGTACTTGCATAAAAAATAGCCTCTATAGTAACTGTCACCAGTACCAACAGACTGACAAGAGCACAGTGTTACCCACACAAACAAAATACCATTAGGTTAAAACACACAATACTGAAATAATACTTCAAATATGACTGAAGCAAAATGCAACATAAACACTCTAATGCAACAATTAAAAGCATATGGAGAATCTAACTTTTTAAATGACACCTGTGATTGTATGTAAAGGGGGTTCTGGGAAAGTCTCTTCTCGAGAAGAAAAACATGATTTTAATCATTTAAGCTGCCATACGCGAATGCGTATTGCCCTTTTTTTTTTAACATGTTGTAATTTACACAGTGTTACAACAAAATTGCACGTTGTTTTCTATTTTTTTCACCGTATATTAAGGTAATTTACAGTTAAAAAATTAAAAGGTGTTTACTGCATTTGTAGCATTTTTACATTCTTTTTACTGTTAAAATTACTAACAGCCACTAAGCCACTATGCGCTTTCATGGGGTAACAGTCGTACCTGTGGATGGAGGATGCGACTCATTGCTCCAGTGTTTTTCTGCAGAAACCTTCAAACAGCTCAGCGCGTCTTTGCTCCAGATGCAGCTGTCCGGATGCTCCGCTCCGGGGTGACAGACCTCTGTTTGAAAAACAACAGATATGCACCCAAAGGATGGTCAGGGCAGCACTTACAACTCGAAATAAGCGGGTGAATTCTGCGCGCATTTGAATCGCTGCCACATTTTCATCCAGTTCCAGATGAGTTATTATTAATACAGGCGATATATCCTTTTTATTTATGGATTCAAATGAGCAGTTAATCCTCGGCAAATAATCTTCTGTCAGGTTTGAGTTCTTAAGGTCCTCGTAGGCAGGTGTAAACGGTTTATTCAGACGCGATACCAGCAACGCGCAACACTCAGGCAGGATTCCCTGTTAGATATGATAAGCGTTTCGACCTGCTCCCCTGCGGCTAAAACTGAACTTTTCCGAGAGTGCGGCCACTATTCGCGTTGTTTCTTCTCCAAAATATTTCGCTCCTTGTAAACACGGCGGATCCTCTTCGCGTTGCCTCCTCACACCGAGAGTGACCCTCTGTTTGTGTCCCATCGGTCAACAGTAATGCGTTCACATGAAGCCCCTACATGACAGCGAGGAGGCGTCACTGCGCGCGGATAAGAGAAATAGATGTTCGGATTTTGCGCTCGTGCGGCTAAATGTTGTCCTGCGAGCAGAATGTGACGACAAGTCTTGCTGACGCGCAAGCGGAGTTCGCCGGTGCAAACTAACCCGTGCAGTTCCCACGCGGGCTACGCGTCTTCATCCTATCCAACTGGTTCACTCTCTCGCGTGCGCACAGCAGCAGACTCAACGCTGAACAGCCTTCATAATGAGTCAATTCCATGCGAAAGTGAGCATCACTATACCCTGCTCACTCTGAAGAGGGATAGCACTTGAAGTGTTTTCTCTGATGGGAACGGGGCGCATTACCGTCTTATTTGGAACACCATAAACGAATATCTACCGACGTCATTAGCACTTTATTTTCCAGCAGAAAGTTGTGCTTAATGGACCTAAAATGACCTGAATAACATCGTGTTAACGCCGTTTGAGTCAAATCCAGATTAGATTGTAGGCTAATGTCGTGTGGCGCGTAAATAACTTAAAAACAAAGAACCATGAAGAAACGTAAGCATGATATTTCCCCGCTTATCCCCTAACCCACATTAAATTTAAAACAATATGTTTCACGTCTTCCAAGGAATCACTAGGACCACCCAAGAAGGATTACATGAAAGGACAAAATGACATTAGAACGTAAAAACACGTTCGGTTATTACTAACCAGTCGCGTTCGCCTGTGGGGGTAACCATAGCAATACCTTTTAAGCGACCAAGCCGACAAACGTGATCAAAAAAGTCATTGTTTGCAATTAATAATACATTTAAAGTTGATGTTTTGTTTAAAGTTAAATAACCTTCAGGCAAATAACAATCTGCGTTGCAGGAGACGCAGATTATAAAACCATGAAAAACAACCTTTAAAAAATTCCTTCATATCACCCCGAAAATGAGTTTAATTCGCACATTGATTAAATTCAAGGCAGAGGCGCTGCTTGGGAGTTACATAATACCTCGTTCTCTGCGCTTTGATCGAACGGGGTGTTTTTGTCATGCAAAAATTAAAATTAATGGTAAATCTTTGATATGCAGTTTCATAGGCTTTTTTCTCAGTACGTTGGAATGAAGGGTGACAATGGCTATGATAATTTGTCTCTGATTCATATTAGGTAGGAATATTAAGACACTGCGAAGAGTAGTTGGATGCATATTTTGTCTCACAGTTATGCGTGCGTCATTCCAACTGGACGCTGTTGGTGTTGCGTGGCTTTAGTGGATGCTGCCCGCGCTTCTCTTTACGCAGTGACACCGCAGAAAGTCTGTCAGATCTCAGTTCCACAGCAAACTTTCATCCCATCTTTCCAAAGAAATAAAAAGTGCTTTAAATATCTTAAGTTAAACAACACGCACGGTATAGATTGTTTTCATTTTTATTCTTTATACCCTCATTCGTTCATTTAGTATGCTTATCCAAGACTAAATTCTTGTCACAGGATTTGATCTGCAGCTTTACACTCATATATTTTCTGAATAAGTAAAACTATAAATCAATGAATACATCCATTTATATTCTATTTTCACGACGTGGCCCTGAATGTAAACAATCCCACTGAACCAAACGAAAATCTCAGTTATTGTCATGTTTTGGGCTGTACTGTATCGGTCGAAAAAAAAAAAAAAAAAAAAAAAAAAAAAAAAAAAACATCTGGAGTACTAGACTGCCAAAAGTTCTAACAAATCAAGGAGAAAAGTGCAAAACACTGTCTGAGGAACAAAATATGTTTGTGGTTGGCTAAACTAAACCTGGGCAAAAATCTTGACAACATTCGTCTTTGTTCTTATCATTTCCCGGCAGGTGAAATATTAGGCTAATATCTTAATTAATACTGGTTGTACATATCTTTTTTAGCACCTATTAACTTTAGTTAGTCAAAATATTGCATGTTTTTCTGCTTACTAAGTCCTAGCATAAATTAGCAGAACAACATATTCAGTAATACATTAACTGTGCAATCCACGCTGTTGTTTACATCCGAGTATCGCCAATATGGCCTCGCATCCAGGTAACTGACCAAATTGGGACGTAAGTGCTATAAAAACATATTTACGAAATAAATGCATTTCATAACATTTACAGTTTCTTTCGAATTTAAATCTAATTTCTTAAACTCTCCTAATACCTCTTATTGAAGATATCTCACAATAAAATCTATAATTTGCAATTTAAAGTAGACAAAATCTGCAAATAAATACCAACCCCTGTAATTCTTCAGCTTTTGAGTTCAGTATTGTTTGTGTCACTGACCATTCTTGTCAAAGGTGACAGCACTGCAAATGCTTTTTGTGTATTTTCAGACACTGTCCTCTTTCTAGATTTAAATGTGTTCTCAGGGTCAGGTGTCACAGGAGCACAGGAAGTCCTGGACAGAGGTGTCGAAAAGAACAACTGGCTGTATTCAATCATTCTGTATTCATCACATTAATGTGGTTGTTCATTCCGGTTGCTTTATAAAGACAAGGAAAATGCACAAACTGATCTAAGAACAGATGCATCATGATTGTTTTATAAGTAAAATTGTAAAAGTAAAATTATTTAACTTATTTTTTGAATATAATAATATCTGCCATCTACAGTCTACATATATGTCATGATGTCAGAAATCATTTTCCACACTTTCTGAGAGAGCTATTCATGACGAAACCATTCATTATCACAGCACCTGCTGTGGCATACGTCTCATTTTGCTTTATGGCATGCTGTCAGCTCACCCGTGACATATTGACATCCGTTTTGATGGCGTGCGGTGCACTTTTCTATATGGTGCACATGACTCATTCATATCGTCACTAATCGTCACTGGGGCATTTTTGAACAGAGACGAAATGGTAAGGGTGATCTTGTCCTCCCAAAGGGAATTGGCTTTTTAGGCAGACTGAATTTAAAAGCAAGCTCTAAAAGCAAGAGGAATAGACATTAATAAAGTATGCGCTTATGCACTTGACAAGATCAGATTCTGTTTTCCTTTTAGGCTTGGAAATGGAAATGAGAGTTCTACTCATTTTTAATAGGCTGGGAATTGATTCTCCTTATATCTATTCCATTTATCATTTATTTAAGAAATGATTTGACCCGCGCACAGGTAATTGGTTGAGTACAGTGTAGATATGTTCAAAAGAAAACCTCCCATTGTTTAAATGGAATAGCCTCTAAACATAGCAGCCTAATTTGATGCAGGGCATTTTTATGGTTTCAGGGGTTGCTCTGTTTATTTTGTCTTGGTCATCACTGTTAATTTAAGAGAAAGAGGATGACATTATAAATGCTCTTCCTAAAAGCCAAAGGTCAAAAGCAAGAAAGTAATATTCAATGTCCTCAGACTTCTAGCTAAAAGTTTGAGTCATTCTGGCTACACACACACACACACACACACTGGTTTTCATGTTAATTTAGACATTCCATAGACATAATGATTCTTATACTGTAGAAACTGTATTTTCTATCCTGTAAGGAATACCAGGTACACACACACACAAACACATATTTAAACTACCCATTGTTTCTTAATACTGTGTTATTATGTGAATGATCCACAGCTGTGTTTTTTTGTTTGTTTGTTTGTTTGTTTATTGATAGTTGTTCATGAGTTCCTTTTTTGTCCTGAACAATTAAACTGCCTGATGTTCTTTAGAAAAATCCTTCAGGTCCCACAAACTGTTTTTACACTTTTGTGTATTTGAACCATTTGCAACAATTACTGTATGATTTTAAGATCCATCTTTTCACACTGAGGACAACTGAGGGACTCATATGCAACTATTACAGAAGGTTCAAATGCTCACTGATGCTCCAGAAGGAAAAAGAGTGTATTAAGAGCTGGAGGGTGAACACTTTTAGAATTCGAAGATCAGGGTAAATTTAACTTATTTTTTTCTTTTGGGAAACATGTAAACAAGGGAAACAAGTATCTTCTGTAGCTTTTGAAGGGCAGTACTAAATAATAAACATAATAATAATAATAATATCTATATCTATCTATCTATCTATCTATCTATCTATCTATCTATATATCTATATCTATATATATATATATCTATATATATATGTATGTACATATATTCATTCTGTTCAAAAGTTTTCACCCCCTGCTCTTAATGCATTGTGTTTCCTTCTGGAGCATCAGTGAGTGTTTGAACCTTCTGTAATAGTTGCATATGAGTCGCTCAGTTGTCCTCACTGTGAAAAGATGGATCTCAAAATCATACAGTCATTGTTGGAAAGGGTTCAAATAAACAAAAATGCGGAAAAAAAAAAATTGTGGGACCTGAAGGATTTTTCTGAAGATGTGGATCATTCAGGTAACAACACAGTATTAAGAATCAATTTTAATAAATTCAACTATTATTTTCTCTTCTGGACTATATGTAAATGTCTTTTATGTGAAATATCTATATAGTATCTAAATAATATAATTAACATTTCGCAGATTATGCAAGGTTTAGGTAAAATTTTGATCTCAAATTTTATTTTATTTTATTTTATTTTATTTCAGTTATCATTTATTTTATTTTAAGTAACACCTTTTTAAAAAATATATATATTTGTAATAACATTATTTTTTTTTGTTGTTTTCGGTTTCAATATTAGGTAACCATAATAATCCTGGGTCCAACCCTTTATTTACTGTCAATGTCAAATAATGAAAAATGTCACAATGAAGGGACAATAGGGTGTAATTTTTTTATTTATTTGAATTTTTACCCCTTTGACTTTCACTGTATAGATATTTTTCAAAAATCATTAAACTAATAAATAAATAAATCGGGCGAGTAAATGATAACAATATTTTCATTATGAGGAGAACAATCCCGTTAGGTGTTTATGCATATTTTATAACTTCTGTAACTATGTGTTCCTCAGATCATGATTAACCATCTGATGGATCAATTATTAAATGACAAAGTAAAAAAAAAATACATACATTTATATACATGGATATCTGTATGATTTTAGCTGTTGACCAAAACATATTCAGGTTACAGTTATCAGTTATATAATGAATATGGGCACACTCTGAATTTAATTTAAGGGTAGTCTCCTCAAAACTGGATGAAAATGTTAAGGAATTACAGCACTTTAATATGTACCTCCCCCCTTTTTCAAGGGACCATAAGTAATTGGACAGTTGACTCATAAGCCGTTTCATGGACAGTTGTGGGCTATTCCTTCATTTTTTTTCTACATCAATTAAGCAGGTAAACGGTCTGATTCTAAGTGTGCCATTTGTATTTGGAAGCTGTTGCTATGAAACAACATCATGCAGTCAAAGGAGCTCTGCATGCAAGTATAACAGACAATTGTAAGACTTTAAAAAAAAAAAAGAAAGAAAAGAAATCCATCAGCGAGATAGCAGGAACATTAGGAGTGGCCACATCAACAGTTTGGTACATTCTGAGATCATAAGAACGCACTGGTGAGCTCAGCAACATAAAAAGGCCTAGATGATCCTCTTCATGGTAAAGAAATACCCTTTCACAAAGAACACTCTCCAGGAGGTAGCCGTGTCACTGTCAAAGTCTACAATCAAGAGCAGACTTCACAAGAGAAAATACAGAGGGTTCACCACAAGGTGCAAACAAGGCCAGAGTAGACTTTGCCAAAAAACATCCAAAAAAGCCAGACTACTTCTGGAAAAGCATTCTTTGGGTGGCTGAAATTAAGATCAACCTTGTACATGAATGATGGGAAGAAAAAAGTATGGCGAAGGCTTGGAAGAGCTCATGATCCAAAGCATACAACAACATCTGTGAAACATGGTGGAGCAGTGTGATGGCATGAGCATGCATAGCTTCCAGTGGCACTGGGTTACTAGTGTTTATTGATGATGTGACAGAAGACAGAAGCAGCCGGATGAATTCTGAAGTGTACAGGGATATACTGTATGCCCAGATTCAGTCAAATGGAGCAAAGTTAATTGCGCAGCGCTTCTTGGATGATGACCCAAAACATACAGCAAAAGCAACCCAAGAGTTTTTGAAGGTGAAAACGTGGAATATTCTGTAATGGCCAAGTCAGTCTCCTGACTGGTCTCTCAACCGGAGTGAGCATGCATTTCACTTGCTGAAGAGAAAACTAAAGGCAGAAAGACCTACAAACAAACAACAACTGCAGTCAGCTAAGGTAAAGGCCTGGCAAAGCATCACAAAGGAGCAAACCCAGTCTCTGGTGATGTCCATGAGTTTCAGACTTAAGGCAGTCATTGCCTGCAAAGGATTCTCAACAAAATATTAAAAATGTTCATTTATGATTATATTTATTTGTCCAATTACTTTTGAGCCCCTGAAAATGGGGGGTCTGTGTATAAAAAGGGTTGTAATTCCTTAGCATTTCATGTTATATTTTTGCTCAGCCCCTTGAATAAAGCTTAAAGTCTGCACTTCAAGTTCACCTTGATTTATTTTAAATCTAGTGGCCTACAGAGCCGAAATTATAAAAATTGTGTCAGTGTCCAAATATATATGGACCTGATATATATTATATATATTAGGGCTGTCATTTTAATGTGTTAACAATTAATTTTGTCCCGATCTATCATGAGCTTAAAGGTGATTTTATACAACAGTTCAGTAAATATGAAGTTGAAATTGTGTTATATTTTAAACACAATATTATGTTTTTGCTAAATTTTGCAGAAAACATATTACCTTTGAAACCATAGCAGAATTGTTGCGTCTCCGAGCAACACAACAGTTTAATTTTGAATGAAGCCGCTTCCTGTCATTTCTGATGTGTCCTTTCATAATAATAATAATAATAATAACAATAATAATAATAATAATAATAATAATAATAACGATAAAAGGCAAAATGTTAAAAAAAAAAAAAAAAGTTTTTGAATGAAACCGCAGTTTTGAACGAATAGTGTGAATCAATGATTCAAAGGCCCATTCATAAAGAGAGCATTTACTTAATTTCTAAATGAATCAGCCGTTTGAACAAAACGAATGACTCATAAAGACATTTACTGCCACCTGCTGGCAGATTTACATAAGCTGTTTTGGTTACCAATGACTTTTATCGTATGAACAAAAAATACTGAGATGTTTCTCAAATGATCTTTTACGTTCACTAGTTTACGTTAGGCCATTGCAGCCTAAATGTTTATGAGTAATAAATTGTATGTTGAATCAAATAAAATATTTCTTTATAAATCTACAATTTGTAATGTCTACGCCATACTTTCTCAATTTCCACAAAAATAGCTTTAGATCATCTTTTGTGGATATTTTGACAGTCAGATTTATTTTGTGATTATATATATGCATTTATATACAGTGTAAACATGCACACACACACACACACACACACACACACACACACACATATATACCATATATATACCTACATCCCTTGATGTACTGTAAAAGTATTACACATTTACCCACTGTACTGGACATCATGCAGAGCTGTAATGTTATGGAAGCCAATGGCAATTTGCAGCAATTTCCACAAATATCTTGAGGAAAGTTGCATCACTATTTCATTTGAAATAGTTTTAGAAGTACCAGTAGAGCTGAATGAAAATATCTGGATCGTCTGGCACAAAAGGTAGACATGCTTGCTGCTTTGCCACTTTCATCAGCCATAGTGAATTAATGTTGTCATACAGTAAATGAAAAACACAATGACACATAGAGAGGACAATCATTAAATATAGCTGCAAGCAGCGATGGGCGGGCCCTCGCCAACAGCGCATTCGCAGCCCTGGTGCCATCACAAAAACGGTGCCCAGCGGGCACATGCATTGACAGTAACCCTGTACCAGTTTGGATTGAAGGGTCACAGCAATGAAAGGGTTATAAGCAAAATGTTTGTAAGTCATTCTGGTACACTGAGAATGAGCTGAAAAAGATTCCTTATCCTATGAGGTCATCTTGTGTTCACCCTTGGTATTACAGTCTTCATCTGCTAGATTACAGGTGTGATATTTTAAATGTTTCTGCAGTCTCTGAAAACATGATAAACATTTTTCCTAAGAATGACTTGTTTTTCCATATGTAAAAAAGTAAGGCATAATGCATTTTAAATGCACTCTCTCTCTGTCTCTCTCTGTCACACACAGCCACTCAACTACCTCAGTCACACTTACACACACACACATACACAGACTTAAGCCCATCCCCCGACACAGAGTTAGAGTGAGAGAGTTAGAGTGAGAGCAAATGTTGAATAGTTTTTTAATTTTCCAGTTTTTGTATACCATTTTATATCGATGGAAGTAAGCATTTATTTCTCAGAATGACTAGTTCTATGTATGTAAAAAATTTTGAAGTGTTTGGATGCTGCATTTTAAAATTACGTTCATGTTTTTTTACTGCTAAATTAATAAATCACCATAAATCAACCATTCAAGATATCCCAAATCCACTCACAATTTAACATCTTCAGTATGTTGGCATCATGTTGACAAAGTTTTCATTGTTTTTTGTAGGAGTAGTATTCATTCATTCACAGCTATATTTTTCCAAAAATCCACATTCAAATCAAAATACCAGACTTCCTGTTGGTCGCAGCTAATGGATGTAAATTAGAAAGTTGTCCGGCTTGATGAGAACAATATACATACCGAGTTTGGGGTCTGTAGCTTAAACTAACCCCCCCACTTTTGACAAAAGGTGGCGCTATAGAGCGCCTCCTCCACGCCCATTTATGAGCCTTTGCCAGTATCTAACTATCATTAATACTGATGTGTGTGTTGAGTTTCATGAAAATCTAAGCTTATTAAGTGCCCCAAAAACACAGGAAACAAATGTTAAAGTTTGACATGTTGCCATGGCAACTGCATTTAATGTATCAATGACCCCTTTACAGATTCTCATCGGCCATGTTTTGACATTATTCTGATGAAGTTTGAAGCAAATCGGGTAAAAATAACCATGTGATATCAAAGCATTTTTAAAAGAGACACACTTCCTGTTGCCAGTTGGTGGCGCTATAACTTTGACTCATAATAGTCATATCTATGTGATCGGCATCATACAACGAACAAACCACTGAAGTTTCATCCGAATCAGACAATGTGTGCAGTAGTTATTAGGCATTTCCTGTTTCTCATTTCTCGTCATAATTTCAACGCCTCGCCACGGCCAAACCGTTCGAGATATCAAAAATCCCCTCACAATTTTTCATCCCCAATGTCTTGAGATCAGGTTGACCGAGTTTGGTGGCAATTGGGTAAAAAACCTAGGACTAGTATATCAAATTCCAGAGCATGCGTTTTTGACAAAACCCAGAATAACCAACTTCCTGTTGGGATTAGCTAATGACATAGAGTGCGAAAGTTGTTCAGACTTATGAGTTCTATATGTGTACCGAGTTTCATATGTGTACGTGCAAGTATGTGTGCTATATGACCCTCCAAATTCCAGGGGGCACTGTAGAGTCCCCTTGCCACGCCCATGTACCAGTCTCTGCCCGGCCCTAATGGCCGCAGATTCCAAGGTGTGTGCCAATTTTCAAGAGTTTTTGAGCATGTTAAGGGCCCCAAAACCCCCCAAAACCTTAAAGAAAAATAAGAAGAAGAAGAAGAAGAAGAAGAAGAAGAAGAAGAAGAAGAAGAATCCAACGAAAAACAAGCCCCTTTCAGGGCTCGGGCCCTAAAAAGTATTAAAAAGGGTCAAGGGTAATCATCCACGGCGGTTTGACTGCAACACACACTCTAAATAGTTTTTTTTAAAGGTCAAACATGCATCTGAGGGTTCATTTAGATCTATAATTTGCCAGCCACCTAGAAATATGAAGATCTTGCATGTTACCCTGATCCAGACAGAGTGAACATGTCCAGTTAAAGCAGCAAACCTTGGCAGTCACCCTAAAATAAACCCAGGCGTAGTGTAATGCAATGTGAAATATATGTATAGATATCCAGCAAATCTTTTTTTAGTGTTTGTATGAATGTGTTGATGACAAGGGGCATGTCTGCTGAAGAGATCCATGCCAACATGCCACAGAAAACAAAACGGTTAACTTACTATCTGCAAATCATTTTGAAGCCAAACCACATTTGTGTGACTCCTGAAGAAAATAATGATTGCACTGCAACATAGCTCGAATGATCAGATAATTGTAGTTTGCAGAAACAAACCAGCAGCGCAAAGCGGAGATCATGCGATCACATATCTCTAATATTTATCCGAGATAAAAATTATGCTGAGTTCAAGTTATGACTTTTGCCATCCTATTCAGAAAGCTGTTCTACACCACCCAACAGAGTTTCAGAAATAGAACTAATACATTGACTGTGACTCATATGTCATGCGGATATGCTATGTCCCAGTTTCCAGCCTGAGAATGATATCTGTAGGTCTGTAGTCGAGCTATAATGACAGGCTCCGAACGCTTACGCCTCTCCAGAGGAGTTAATGACCAGAATGTTGTCTAACTTGCTTCTCTCGTTCCACAGAGATCTTTGACAGCATTTCAGACCTCAGCCTGTTGCCTCTGTTTGGAAGACACCTTCTACTTATAAACAAATGCTAGTGAAGGCCTGTTTCTGACCAATTTCAGCTGCATTAAAATGAAAAGAGTAAAAATAAAATCAATTTATATACCTGTCCAGGCCACTGTTGAAATCAACAATTGGATTAAAAAGATTTACGGTCAACTCTGACAGCACAATAAATACTATGTCTGACAAAATATGCTTCTCAGATTCAGAACAAGCTCGACTTGAACTACAGTGCTGCTTTTTGTAATCTATTTTACTATGTTTTCTAAATAAAATATGTTTAATCCTATTCCTGAACCCATCCATATGTGGATTGCAAGTTAAATCTTTTTATCACTGAAATATCATGCATGTGAATATGGAGGGCCAAATTACTCAAAATTAAATAATTAAATAAATGCTGAAATATATAAATAAATCGTTAAATGCATCATTTAATTATTGAAAGCATAAATAAATGTATACATATTTATTTATTTAAATATGTATTTATTTAACTTTTTATTTATTTAAATATTCATTTATTTATTTAAATATTTATTTATTTACACATTTATTTCTGCATTTATTTATTGCCTCCACATTTCATTTTGAGGTTTGCGGTTGTCAGCACGTCACTCAACAATAGTGGGCGTCACCTTTCCAGATGTTTCACTTTTATAAAAATAAAATAAAAATAAATCCCAATTTACTGCTAAAAGTGTGAAAGTGTGAGCCAAAATAGAGAAATATAGTAAAAATAAAAATAAATAAATAAATAAAATAAATAAATAAATAAATAAATAAATAACATTTAAAAAATTAAAATAAATAAATAATAAATAAATAAATAAAATAAAATTAAATTAAATTAAAATAAATTAAAATTTAACCCCAGTTTACTGCTATAAATTGTGACAGTATGAGCCAAAATAGAGCAATATGGTGAAAAAATTAAATTAAATTAAATTAAATTAAATTAAATTAAATTAAATTAAATTAAATTAAATTAAATTAAATTAAATTAAATTAAAATTGAATCCAATTTATTGCTATAAATTGTGACAGTGAATGCCAAAAAAGAGCAATTTGGTGAAAATAAATAAATAAATCTAAATAATTACAATAATTAAAAAAATAAATTAAATCACATGAAATTAAATACATCCCAATTTACTGTTATAAATTGTGACAGTGCGAACCAAAATAGAGCAATATGGTGAAATAAATAAATAATAGTTTTAAAAAGTTCAAAATAAAATAAAATAAAAAAAAAAAAGTAATAAAACGTAAATATGGCAATTAAATATTTATGTATTTACATATGGTGCCCTTAAAGAGGTGGCAAGTTTAAAATAAAATTGTACAATAAAATAGTAAAATAAAAAAATAAAATAAAATAAAATAAATCCCATTTTACTGCTATATTCTGACATTCAGATTAACAAGATTTTCAATGAGGTGTAAAACGTACTGCGACTTGATTTCATCCATTGAAAGTTCATTAAATTTGTGACAGTGCGTACCAAAATAGAGCAAGATGGTAATGGGCTGGAAAAATATTTTCTGACATCAGCCAAAAATTCAATTTTTTTTCAAGGGCAGAGCAAGTAAATTTACTTAACAAAACATTGCAAAGTCAATTAATCACGCAAATAAGAATATACGAATGTGCTAGTGTTACTTTTGATTTCATATTGATTTTCATGTTCGAGGGAATTAATGAAATAGTGTTAAGGATGATTAAAGAGTTTAGTTCATTTACTTATTTTAAAGAGTTAATCCCCTGGGTTGGACTTTATTGTTCTATTTCTCATGCCCTGACTGTAAGCGTGTCTTCAGGATATCATGCATCAAATGCAGCTAATCTATCATAACAATGCTTATATCAGACTGAAAGAGAAAGCGAGACAGAGAATGTTTACACAATAAACTGTGCTATGAATAATTGCCTCTCTCACACAGTTTAGTCTCCAGTTTCTGCTGATTTATTCAATGTTGTGTGATTCGATTACTATGGTTTTATCCACCATAGCGTAACATGAGAGGTTTACAGAAACGCTCACACACAACAAACCCTTGACCCACATCCCAGCCCCCCACAGATTATTGACAATCAGAGTGACCTGTCCTGTCTGTCATACACTGGAAAAAAAGATGACCAGGCATGAGTCAAAGCCAGAAAGGACAGCATAAACACAGCAGTCCTTTTTCAGTCATCTACAACAAAATAAAATGCTGTCCTGTATAATCAAAGAAAACTGGTTTTCCTCAAAGCTCAATACTTAATGCAGACAACCCTGGCAATTCTATAAAAGGTTCTGGACAGCTTTTTAAAAGTAAGGACAGCAACAAACCCTATGCAAATGCATCGTACCTGGCATGAAGTGCTGAGCTTTGCAACACATGAGTCAAGGTTACAGCAGATCCAGATGGAGACCAGATGCAGTGTTCCTTTTCTACTGTATATTTTCATGTCCCAATCATACGCCCTAGATTAAAAACCTGACAATTTAAAGATAGAAATAATTTTAGATTTCTATTATCACAATAATCACAGTTCATGTGTAAAATGATTGTAATTTACTTTGGTTAAAGGAACCAAAACATTCCAGACATGCATTCATGTCCTTACTGTAATCAAAATATTTCCAGCAAAACATATTTTCTTGGGATTGGGATGAATCATGCTTTGTTTCTTGTTTGTAGTCTGATGGGCGAGTCTAGGTTTGGCAGATGCCAGGAAAACATTACCTGCATGACTGCATTGTGGCAGTTGGAGAGTTTGCGGTAGGGCTGTCACGATATCAAAAATAAAAAATAAATAATGTCAATGAATCACACCCATAGCACTGATCTCAGTGAACCCATGCATCCCTTGCCAGCATTGAACCACTGAACCAGTGTATATGGTTTTTACCTGATCTCCGATAAGTTTTTCCAGTTTTTAATAAGACATACTGTATAATTAAAAGGAACAGTAGTAGTTAATAGTCTCGTATTGGCCTGTTTACACAAGGCCTTCAAAAAACAAACATAACAAACCATGCAAATTAATAAAAGAGGACATATTGTACAGGCGTGTCATATTTAATGGCATTTAATGATTTGTTCGTGGTGATTTAAAGGATTAGCTCTGTTTTTGTTCAGACCAATTTGAAAACTGGCCAATGTTTTTATGCACTAAACACGTAGAGTTGCAAATGTAAAAAAGGCTAATGTTGCTCTGAGTTGCTCTGTCTTGTCAGTTTCCTCTTTGGTCAATGTATTTTTCCACTGTGTGAGAACATGATGTGTAGTGTGAGAGCGGCATTGTTTGTGGGACATAGCAACAGCAAATAATGAGGGCAATTAGTAATTAATTGGGCAATTAGGGACAAAAAGTAATTTTTATAAATGTGCCTTAGGAAAAAACATGACTTGTGCATTATCTTGAGACAAAACAAAAGCACTGACATATTTTAAGATCAGTCAGTGCAAGTTTCTTTCAGTTGAAACAGCTCAGACTTACATTTTAGTCTAGGAGTAGGCTTAAGCCTTGTCTGTGAAACCAGGGGTTAAGGTATTTAAAACTTTTCATGGCCTTAAATTACTAACTAAATTGAAGACTTTGAAGGAATTGAAAAATCTAAATATTGAGAAAACTGCCTTTAAAACTGTCCAAATGAAGTTCTTAGTAATGCACATTGCTAAACAAAAATCAAGTTTTGATATATTTACGGAAGGAAATTTACAAAATATCTTAACAGAACATGATCTTTACTTAATATCCTAATGATTTTTGGCATAAAAGAAAAATATAATAATAATTTTGACAATGTATTTTTGGTTTTTGCTACAAATATACCCGTGCTACTTAAGACTTGGTTTTGTGGTCCAGGGTCACATATGTTTGGGTGTGATTTTTCAATGTAAACAGTCACATTAATTTTATTTGCATTACACTATTTACACATTTATGAGCATGTAACCCAACCCCTGCCCCTAAGCCTAACCTTTGGTCAATATAAAACACAGGATACAGCAGGCAGATACAACTACAGTCACAATTATTTCAAAAAGTATTGCCATTCCAAGTTTTCCAAGGCAAAATAACTGATTGGTGAGAGGATTGAAGTGATCACCATCTCCATCCACCGTAAAGCTCAGATCCCGTGTGCTGTCTGAGCACAAATTCAAAAATTGCCACCAGAAGAAGCGTTACGGCAGCTTTGATTGTGAAATGCCACTGGCTCTTGTGTGTCTCATGACAAACTGCGTCATGCTAATTTTCTGGAGTATATTTTTGAAAGTGATGTAAACGATTAAAACCTTTTGAGTTAATCTGTTCTTTGCATAAAGATATTGTATGACTTCATAAGACTTGGAATGCAACACGACTTGTTTGTAATACCTTTATACTGCTTTTTATGGTCGGTTTGGCAATAAATACCTGTGACTGTACTGTTATTTGCTTGTTACGCGTTTTATATTGCTCAGAAATTTAGGTTTAGGTGCTCCAATGGGTGGGGTTATGTGCGTCAAAATATCTCTGAAGGTATAAATGTATATTAAATGGTTTCTATTTTTACAAATGCATGAAAACCATTAAAAGCAATGGAGTGCCCTGCACTTCAAAAAAAAAAAAAAAGGGGTATTCTGAGCGTCAAAAAGCGACTCCAAGGGATCCTGACCAAACATCAAAATGTTGGTCGGGCAGGGCGGTGATAAGTTTTGGTAGCCTGACTGGAATACACACTCTAGCCCATTAGGTCATTTCATTGGGTTATTTTAAATATATTTACCCAAGTGCTGGGTAGTTTTTTCTGTAGGCTGCTGGGTTATTTTTTTCTACCCACCGATGGGTTAAGTCTGTCTCTGATGAACAACCCAGCTGTTGAGTTACAGTCAGACAGTGGGCTTTTTGAGTCCTCTACGGGAGAGAGCAGTTCTCAGCGCCGCCGATTTGGTGCACTGAAAAATTCAGTGAAAAAAGTTTTGTATACATTTTATTTCTTTAAGTCTTTACTCTGCTGTAAATTATATTATTTCACGAAATGCAACATAAGGATGAGATGTCAGTCAGCTGCGTCAGCAGCAGTTGTTTCGCATGATGGAAATGCCTTTTGCCTTGCATAAAATAATGTTACATGGATTTTATTCATTATAGTAAGTTTAATTTAATTCAAAGTTAAAATATGTTCTGTAATCTCAGTACCTTTTGATATGGGCAGGTTTTAGAGTGAGTCGTGGCATCTTTCAGCTACGTGTGAAATGTGAGGCAGCGGTCTGAAGTTTGCGGTTACCCCGGCAAACAGCAGCCCTTCATCGGCTCAGATTTCAGCAACACATTGGCATGAGAATTATCGCTATTTCTGTAAAAAGCAAATACAGAAGATGGTTGACTACACTAAAATTAAAATGCTACTTTTAAATGTTACATTTTTTATGTCTAAAATGCTTGTCGAACGCGTTTAAATGTATGTAATATTGTAAACTATGCTGTATTCACCCAAATAAATTTGTCTTGCATTTTGTCCATGTGTTCTTGCTTAATAATAAATGTTCATCTTTTGATTATTGCTGTTGCCTCTAGTAATTATGTGTGTTTTTATAAATTCCATTCCATTTAAACCAGCAATATAATAATTTTTAAACAATAGTTGACTTAAATAAAATAACCCAGCATGTTTACCCAGCGCTGGGTTGTCAAATAACCCAAGTTGGGTTGTTTTTAACCCAGCATTTTTTAGAGTGCACAGTAGTCCCGGGACATAAGACTAGCAATTTAATGAGCCCTAAGAACCTTAAACCTCAACCCCATCAATCACCTCACCTTTGGGATGAACTGGAATGAAGATTGTGAGCACTCCAAAATCTAGAGGAAAGTAAAGGAAAAGTAAAGGTTATTTAAGCTGCAAAGGGGGGACCAATATTAAGGTCTATGCATTTAGAATCCAATTCTAAACTCCCACTTTTGGTATAAAAAAAAACATCACAGTACGCATCTGTACACAACTAAATTTCAAAAGTTATCAAAAAATAAAGAAAGACAAATACATTCATATTAGACACCCTCAGAGATCACAGTGCCTCACTTAGCAGTGGCTTACTTTAGGTCTTTATTTCCATTCTGCTAAGTTTTTTTTGCAAATACCTAACTAATCAAAATATCAGTAATAAAATGTACAAGCCTGAGTCTGACCAGAGCATATTTCTGAAAATCTGGTATACCCTTTTATAGAAATACTTACATACAAAACAGACATATTAGTTTTTTTAATGTTACAAAGCTCAAATGGTATTTCCTAACAGGAAAATTCCAGATCATTCCAGCAGACATACATTCGAATGGTTT
Organism: Labeo rohita; assembly: GCF_022985175.1. Classification (NCBI taxonomy): domain Eukaryota; kingdom Metazoa; phylum Chordata; class Actinopteri; order Cypriniformes; family Cyprinidae; genus Labeo; species Labeo rohita. The sequence goes on along the minus strand of NC_066871.1, from coordinate 27,174,214 downwards.
TTAGCTTTAACGTACTGACTGCTTTATTAGACAATTTAACAATGCGGCTCTGAGACGGCTGTCTTCCTCTTTGTCCTGCAATATGAAAATCGTATAGCCGTAAGTACTTCCTGTCTATTAATTATTCAGCGTCACCTGAGGACAGTCCGCAATGCGCTCAAGTCAGTTATGTTATCTCTGAAATTCTGAATGCCATGGTACATTGCAACCTTTTCAGACAGGCTAGAAAGAATCTACTATTTTTAGGTCCTTGTCACTGGATACCTCTGAGTGCTTGGTAATGAGGTGTTCTGAGTGCATTCTTCATGCAGTCGTCTCTGCTGTCCCCACCGGTTGGCCCGCAGTGACTCAACTGCCTTCCTTGATGGTTCTGCTGCTGCGGCCTATCGGCATGTTCTTGATTATTCATTATGATGTACATACCAATTGTTCTTCCAGTGTTGAGCTTGTGATTGATCGTTGTGTTTTGCTTTGTTGCATACAAGTCCTTATTGTGCTCAATGATTTTATTGTACTGCGATGCCGTACACCCGAGGTCAGTGAGCTGGGTGGGCGCACATTGGAGATGATGTGACTCGCACGCTCTCATTTCACACTGAAATGAGCCTGTTGTCCGCATAACAAAACATACTCCGCTGCGGCTTCCATCGATTTCAGTCACTCAAGGTCAGCACTAATTGAGCATAGCGGCTCTCAGACAACAAAGATTTGACCTGGTTACAGTGACATAAACACACACACATCAATGGACACTTATGAAATGACTAGGCGAAATCCCCTCTCCAAGTTTGTTTGCTTGCTTTCTTGTGTAATTAACACAATTTCCAAATTAAATGCTTAAGAAATATAATTGACTGTACCCTAGACTGTCAATCATACTGTCTTTTTTATATCACACCATTATTAAATCCACAGTACATTGTTAAAACATCTATCTATCTATCTAGTTTACCTTACTTAGATATAATTAGTTATCTTTACTTAGTTGCTATACTTACTAAGTTTTACTAAGTTACAGCTACTTTCAAGGCAAGTAAAACTATTTACTTACTGCTTTGAGTGATGCTTACTTAAAATATTCGAGTAGCCACAAAGGAACCAATGCCATTAATAAACTAGTGAGAGACAGCAGTGCACTAATATGTTGCTAATTTGCAAAATAACAACAGAAGAAGAAGAACAGAAAAGTTTTTGAGGTGGGGCTATTCTTAATCTGCAGTTATTTTTCACTAGTTACATTCACTCATTTCCCAAAGTCATCTTGAATGTTGTTTTAGTACAACTGAAATATTTGAGAGAACATCACATAAGCTGACTTGAAAAATTGATTTTCGTAAAATGTTATGTTTTTGTTTTGTTTTTTTACATACCATTATAGCGATTAATGTTCCCATTGGTTGGAACTTTGTTTATCTTGTTATAATTTCTTCCTGTTGATGCAGCAATGCAACATGAAATCATAATTTTGGATTTCAAGGGAAGAAAAGTAGTAAGTAGTTTGCATTTAGAAGGTGACCTTCTAATTCTGATCTTATAATTAAATCATTAGTTAATGTAATTTTTATGTTTATTGATGATCTTTCACAATTTCATTATTCTTCATAAACACCTTGAGAAACATAATTGGGTTGAGACAATCATTTACTATTTGTGGTAATGTGCTCAAGTCACAGACAGACTTCAACATTCAGCATGCGAATCACAACAATGGTAAAAATTCAATTTTATTTATTTTTTATTAATTGTGACAATAACCATTTTTATTATTTTATTTTCTCTTTTTGTTGTGCTACTACTGATTAAATGAGCGAATAAAAACAACAACAACAACCATAAAACAAAGCAATTGCATAATTTATTTATGCCGCAATGCACTCTGGAAGTGAGTAGCTATACTAGAGTAAACCAAGAGTAAATCAAGAGTAAACCTACGGTAAAGGATCAAGCACCCCCAACAGTTATTTTTTTAGTTACTAGAACTCTTGTGTAAGTAAACTATACTAAGCATTTCACTTTACTTTTGTTTTTTTAAGGCAATCGGTTTGCATGCTTTTTTAAGTAAGCCCAACTAATTAGATTTTGCAGTCTATCTATCTATTATCTATCTATCGTCAGTATTTAATATTAGTAATATAATACAAAATAACAGCAAAACAAACTAGCTTTCCACAGATGTATGTTTTTTGTTATTTGGCCTGAGAAAATCTGGAATCTGAGGGTGCAAAAAAAATCTAAATACTGAGAAAAGTTTTGATATATTTACGGTAGGCAATTTACAAAAGATCTTTATGGAACGTGATCTTTACTTAATATCCTAATGATTTTTGGCATAAAAGAAAAATGTATAATTTTGACCCATACAATGTATTGTTGGCTATTGTTGGCAATACACAAATATACCCGTGCTACTTATGACTGTCACGGTAACGTAGTGAGCAGACCAGAGACTGTAGTAGAGTGCAAACAAACAGGGTTTTATTATACAGATTGAGTAATTGATGTGCGTAGTAAAATGTAGCAATGAGTAAGCTTATCTGAATATCCTTGTGAATGTTTGTGGATGAAGAGAGTTCGTGGAGAGAATAGTTCAGGTTATCCAGGTGAGCAGCCGGTCTGTGGATCTAATGAAGCGAGGAGAGGTCTGGAGCTATCATACGGGTGTGAAGAGTAGACCAGACAGAGAAGCAATGGTGGCGTGGTCTTAAAAAGGGTGGGGCTAAGTGGAACCAGGTTATACCGATCAGAACTCTGGTGATTTTGAGCAGGTGTAGCTTGCTTCAGGTGATGCGGCTGGAGTAGGTGACTGTGGTGAATGCCTGACAGTGACTGGTTTTGTGGTCCAGGGTCACATATTTATTACTACTGACTGCTGCTATAATCATCATCATCATTGTAGTAGTGGTAAGAAAAACAACAATAATAATGATGATAATAATAATAATAATAATAATAATAATTATTATTATTATTATTATTATTATAGCACCATCTATACAAAGACATAATCAACCAAAACCTTGCAAAAGTGTGGTGTATGTCATACTTTGTCTAAAACATTTTTTAGACATGAAGACACTGAGAAAGGAAGAGTCACAAAAACATGGAGTGTTTACATAAAAATAAAACGCCAGTTTAAGAGGTGCAAAATGTAGGTCACAATGTATTGTCCAAAGAGCTGAACAGGACCTGAAATGCACATAAATATTTAAAACTCTGAGAAGGAGCGAGCACATTCCATGTCACATAAGGTTAATTTATAGCACAGATATGAATATTAAATCATGCCCTGCAGAAATCCTTCAAGGCTTTGCTCCTGGAAACAGTCACACTATATATTCCCTTTTTAAATCTGAGCATAATAAGTTATGACAATTTTGATATTCCATCCAGCATACACCTTTCTGTTATTTGATGGCTAGGGGGAATTCTTGTTCTGTCATCCAAAGTACAATGTCTGAACCTGAGCTCTTGAGTTTGATTTGTCATGGACCAGTGTTGGGGAAGATACTGTTGCTTGTCAGAAGTTGCTCAAAAAGTTACTCAAGCTACACTTTAAATAAAATAGCTAGTTTCACTAAACACACACAAAAAGAAGTTAGATATAAGGAGACAATATCTCAAATAGTTAGGATAGTAATTAGGGTAACAGCATCTTATTTCTGCAAAAATATATTACATTGCTTCTTGCACATAATACGACACTTGTGAACTGTGCAATGAGTGGGAAAGAATATTCAGTTTAATTCAAAACAGATGAATGTGAATCTGGCAATGCTGCTGCACATATCATGACAGTTCATGATGTTTCATTATGACTCACATTCCACAGGACTCATAACCGGTGCTCATCATAAAAGCAACACTGTAAAAAATATATATTTGTTGAGTCAACTTAAAATAATTTGTTACTTCGTTGCCTTAAAATGTTAATGTTAAGTTAGTGTTAAATTATATTAAGTTGAAACTGCAATTTTATTTTCATTTATTTTTTTTAATGAATGCTGTAGCAGATGAGCTACTGAGCAAGTTTACTTCGTCAGAAAAGCCATATGGAGCTGGTTATGTGATGCAAATGTCAAAATGCATAATTTACAAATGATGCACGATTGTAAGTGTTTTGAGGTTATAAGAGTTTTGTGCAAGTAACTGTGTGAAAATAAGTCTGTACTAATTAATAATCTGCCCTGTAATCATAATTTGTGTGAAAAGTAATAAAAGTCGTTGATGTTTTAATGGCACTATTCATTTCAACTGTAATCTGCAGTGAATTATATGTATGTTTTTGGCGTTTTGCAAAAACGTAGGAAGAGGCATTGATGATTGATGATTCAGATGGAACCAAAACCAAACCAAAAATTATTTAGATTTCCCTCAAATTTCCCCTCAAGACATCTGATCTGAAGATCTGATTTTTTTGAATTACTGAGAACTACTGTCAGTCGTACACCACAAATTCTTCAGTTTTGAGTCAGCTGTTGGTAGAGCTTGTCAAATAATGCTGATCACAGACAAGTTTCTACATTTATGACCCAGATTACGGTTACAGATGTAGTTGCAAAATCGAATACTGTTGGCAGAGAGCTGCTTTTTCCTCGAGAGAAATCTGGTTGTTCAATCAACCTTACTGTCAGTCCTTATCAGCTAGATGCCCTCGATACGGGGTCATGTGACTGTCTCCCATTTGAGGACTCCTATAGGGACTGACTACACAAGACATGACATGGGCCTATTTTTTAAGGGGGTGCCAGTGGCAGTCCAGGACCCTGGTGAGAGAAGACATGACCGAATTAAAAAAAAAAAAAAAAAAAAAAAAAAAAAATATGCTCATTAAGGCTATAATTATTTGATACAAAATACAGTAAAAGCAGTTATATTCTGAAATATTATTTAAATTTAAAATATCTATTGTATAACTATTGTATGTTTTAGTACTATTAGCTAAAATGCAATTTATTCATGTGATGCAAAGCTGAATTTTCAGCATCATTACTCCAGTCTTCAGTGTCACATGATCCTTCAGAAATCATTCTAATATGCTGATCTGATGCTAAGGTACTATTTCCTATTATTATCAATGTTGCTAACAGTTGTGGTGATTAATAAAACAAAGAAAAAAAAAAAAAAAAAAAAACATTCTGGATTCTTTGTTTAATAGAATGTTTAATAGAAGACAGCATTTATTTGAAAAAGAAAACTTACATCTTTAATGTATCACTGTCTAATGCATTTTCTGTCATTTCCAATCAGGCACTGAAGAGAGTATCAGTAGTTACCCATCATGCCTTGCTTTTTTGTCCCGTGTCATCATCACCATGGAAGCACAAGACTTATTACTTGTCAGTCACACCACCATGACATGTGGATCAAGGGTCAGCAATGCCCGTAATCTTAACAAGGTCACGATGGAGTTGGTGGCAAACTTCTGGCAAACCTCGTCTGTTTTCCTGTTTGATCTTTTTATGGCAACCAGGCACCCGGTCTATGCCATCCTCCTTCGAACCTACTTTCCTGGAATGACAGCTGTGGGTCATAAAGCAGATGAGGGCCGAGGCACAGTAAACGCCTTTTTATTTACTGGGCATTCTTGTTGCCAAATTCTTAGCTTGTCTAAATAGAGGTTGGGGGAAGGGACAGCAGGGCTAAACAGCCATGCCAACTGTTTCCATGATGATAAGGCCCACCCGAGATATGCGGCTATCACAGTTTGGGCTTATTAAGAAAATAAAAATCACTATGTGTGGGTAACTGCAGCTTTTGTTAATTAGAACACATTAGATTTTGTAGGATTATGGAAGATCTGTTCGTGTGCCCATTCTCCACAGATTTGATAGCCCATTATATTGTTAGCATACGCTAACAGGTAAAACAGCCTGATTTTACACTAAGCACAGGGAATGGAGAAGGTTGTGGTTGGTATGATTTTTTAATGTTTTTTTTTTTTTTTTTTTTTTTTTTTTTTACCAAGGCTGCATTTATTTCAACAAAGTACAGTAAAAATCTGAAGACCTAAACTAACGGGCCATGGTTTGGCTAATTAGCATTGCACTGGTTAGCTGCTATAACTACCCCACCTGGATCTAAAAAATGACAGCCTTTTAAAATTAATGATTTATTGTGACTAAATATTTCCCAACCTATCTTTAATATTTCCAGCCTACGCTCACTAGGAAAACTGTGCCTCTACATACATCCAGTTGACCTCACTTCCAGCTGAAATGTTTCCCATTTTATTCCTTTTCACACAAATAATATATTGATTAATAAACCCTTATTTTCATGCAGTTCCTTGCATAATACATTTTGACAATTTCATCACATAATCAGTTCCATATGTTTTGGGTTTCTGACATTTGCAGAGCTGGGTAGTAACTAATTACTTATAATCAGGATTACATAGTCAGACTCCAAAATTACTACCTGTACATTCAGTCATACATGTAATTAGATTAAATTACATTTTAAAATACTCATTATTTTAAAATACTAATCAGACTACAGTTACTTTTTTGATTACATGATTACATATTATTCTCACAGCAATAAATTATTCCAAGTGTGTTGATTCTCTCCAATTCCTCTTTCATCATTTAAATGTTCCTTTCTAAAATAGCCTACTGCTTAAATACACGCAGAAAGTCTTTCAGTTTTGTGGACATTCACACAAAGACTAGTCATTAGTCATGGGGCTAATTACACAGAAAATTGAGAGGCCACACAGCATTTGACCAGTGGACGTACAAAAACCATTTCAGGTTTAAGAAGTGTTTCAACATTACATCAACTACTAATGAACACATTCATTTTTATTTTAATTATGGTGGGTTAATTAATCATGTATTTCTATGTCCTCGGAAGGCTTTTGTATGGTGGCTGAGAAAGCTCAACGGGCTGCAAAAAAAAAAAAAAAAACACCTGCAAATTAAGAAAACATCTTCAACAGTTTGACAGCATATGTGCTGCAAATACTCACAACACAACCTAATACAAAATGCGCTGCAAAAACAGAAACACGCTACAAGTAGTCACAACACAACCAAAAACTTGCTGCAAATATTCACAAAACAAATAAATTCAAACACACTGCAAATATGCATCGGAAATGTTTAAGTGACGAACCTGGCTGGGACATGCTTATCATCCTCTGAAAAATTTCTGTATATTTTAACATCCTGATCATATGATTCCTTAGATTTTTTTTTTTTTATATTGTTAACCTAAACAAGCTGACAAAATACACAATTACTGTAACAAACACATTACAATGCACAAATTCACATTATTTCTTATTTACATGTAATGCAGGCGTTCCCAAACTTTTTTGTCATATGAACCTCTTTCACCTAATCTGTTTACTTGAAGTACCTCTCAGATTTTAAAGTAAATATTTGTTCACACTTTATTTTAAGGTCCAGTTCTCACTATTAACAAACCATTAACTTCGGCTTTTGCCTCAATAAACTCCTAATTTGCTGCTAGTTAGTTTGCTAGCTAGTAGTTAGTAAGGTCGTTGTTAAAGGGGTCATCGGATGCCCATTTTCCACAAGTTGCTATGATTCTTTAGGGTCTTAATGAAAAGTCTATAATATACTTTGGTTAAATATTCTCAATGGTTGTGTAAAATAACACCCTTTTTAACCTTGCCAAAATTAGCTCTGCAAAAACCATCTCATTCTGGTTGAGGTTTAAATGCAAATGAGCTCTGCTCGCCCCGCCCCTTTCTTCTCTCTGCGGACTGACGAGCCTGTTTACTTTAGCAGCATTTAGCCACGTTTAGCCGCTAAATTTGCTACCTAGCACATTATTAGGAAAGGCGATTGCAAAGATTCATTAAAAAACGCTTATACACACTTCTGCTGTAAGTGAAGCTGGATCACAAATGATTTGCGCGAACATAGACAGATATATGTAGATCGGGAGGTGCATTCCCTTCACAAACAAATGTAATCTACTGCATCTTCAGCTGCTCAGATGTCGGGAGTAAATGATGACCACTATGTTCATTATTACATCCAGCAACACAACACCTCAATCGCTCAATTCTTGTCTAACTTACATTTTTATCATTATAGGGTAGACTTGTACATACACTGCCAACACACATTAATGTTCAAACAGCATGTAAAAATGCACTTAGCATCCGATGACCCCTTTAAGTTCAGGTATTGGTTAGGATTAGGGATGTAGAATATGGACATGCAGAATAGGTGCTTTATAAGTACTAATAAACAGCCAATAAAAGAGCTCAAAAACTATAAACAAGCTAAAACGGCATTAGTTTCTGAAACTGTGGTGATGCATACAACAACCAATGTTATATAGTGGATTTTTTTCACTAAACTGATCAATTTGTTGGGAAAGGTTTGGGAAAAAAACCCTGAAAGGGAATTAAATGTTCCCTGCCTGCTGCCTTTAACGTCACAAGTGAATTACAGTCACCAATGAAGAGTTTGGTACTGTGTGTCATTAGCCACTTGACTTTTTCATATATTTCTAGAATCAAAAGTAATTAGATGCATGGTATGATTACTGATTAAGGTGATTACAGCTTAACAATTTCATATTAAGTACTTCCAGGGAATCTTGTGACAGTCATGTAACAGTTATTTCCCAGGTATTATGCACATCTTTGGAGGAGACAATGACAAATTTACAACACTCTGGACACAACAGCACAATGTTTTGAAGCACGTGTCCTAACTGCTAGTCTACAATCAAAATATTATGAGGAATAATACGAATGAACTCCAAGCCCATGGTCGAATGCTAATCAACATGTATTTTGCATCATACTTTGTTCACAAAAGCAACCTTGGCGTGTTTTTCTCTTATTGCCAATGATCACTCAACCTTTTTTTTGCATGGGAGGAATATATACCAATTTGTTCAGAAATATACATCTGACAGTTTTTCAGTGGCACTAGAAAACGAGACGTGGACATGTGTGAAAATGAACTGGCTGCAGCCTGCAATTAAGTTGATAACAGGAAATACACAAATCCCCCTTTTAAATGCCATTCAGTACCTTTCATTATTCACTTTCGATTGTTCCCCATGCATAGTAGCTCAGAATTTTTACAAGGTCTGAAACATGACTCACATGCCCTTTAAAAAGATGTTTAATGTGCCTGCCACTGCAATGTTTAAACGCTAATTTCTGCATACTATTATAATCAGCTTAAGAAATTCAACAAATGACTCTATATAGTGTGCATGGACCAATTAACACATTATGTTAGATACCCTTTTTTGCTGGCCTTTTAATTCCCAGTTGCTATCTATAATTAAACATTAAACTCTGTTCTCGGGACGCTGAATATTAAAGGAATAGTTCATCACAAGTCAAAAGTCGGTTATCATTTACTCACCCTTACGTCTTTCCTGACTGACTTTCTCCTGTTTCTCTCTTTATCTCTCTGTCATCCACACAGTGTAAGTCATCAGAGTCCAACAGTATTTGGATAAAAACAATTTTTTTTTCTGTCTCCCAAAAAACACCTTATTTTTTGGGCAGTAGTTTTACTAAAGGTCATTGCAAACTGAGTCTGATATTTTCGTTTGCGTTTTTCCGCTTTTAAGTATCCGTCATCCTGTCCTATCGAAATGCTTTTTACGGATGTGAAAACACAGAATATCGAACCTGATCTGAACTTTTTTATGACGGACGAAAATTTCAGACTCAGTGTGTAAACTCGATTGACACAACGTGAGGTTGTATTTATTTTTTAACATGCAAAAATTTTGGACAGAAATTTCAGACTCAATGTGCAATGACCTTAAAGGTTAAAACATGCCAAACTGCACATCTAGACTTCATAGCCTGTTATGTCAAAGTTAAAGCTAAACGTTTAACTAAACTGGACACATTTTTAAGTGGGTGAGATATTAGAAGTAATGCTGAACATGTTCTGACTATGTATGGGAGGAGATCTCACACTTCCACTTCATGTTACGGGGGGGAATGTGCACTAAAGATGGGATTAAAATGCCGAAGGGCTGCTCCTGCTGTTTGAATGTTGATGCTGAGAAATCCTGCTATGTACTTAAGACCCAGACAGACAGATGAGAAACACTGTCAACATGTTTTCTCAGCTCACTTGAGTTTATTCTACCTTACATATCAGCATGTTTCTTCTGAGGACAAGCTCTCTACAGAATACTTCTCAAAATATACGACGCTCCAAATTTCACAGTCATAAGATTTTTTTTTAAGAATTTTTTTTTGGTAACACGTATTTACTATTAACTAAGTTTTTCCTGAACAAACTTTTATTTGCTGCTTATTAATAGTTAGTAATTAGTTGTTAAGTTTAGGTATGAGGTAGGATTAAGGGATCTAAAATATAATGCAGAATAAGGCATTAATATGTGCTTTATAAGTACTAATAAATAGCTAATATGCTAGTAACTGGCATGCTAATAAGCAACTAGTTAATAGTGAGAATTGGTCCATAAAATAAAGTGTTACCAATTTATTTATTGTTTTTTGTTTTTTGTTTTTTTTTGTTTTGTTTTTTTTCAGCATATTAGACTTATGAGATGACAACACAGGACATTTTACTCATAGCTTTCCATGTTTTCGGACTTAGAGGTAGCACCAAAATGAACCTGGCGGCAGTCACGTGGTACAGCTGTCACTGGTCCAAGTCGTAATTCTCAGAATTATGAGTTCAGGAGCACATGAGGGCTTTGTCGTTGATAGTTTCGCCATAAAAACACATAATTCAGCTCTGGTGGAATGTCACATGTTCTCATCTCGGAATTATGACATTGTGTGAACGCAGCTTTAATTCTGAAGAATCATGTGACACTGAAGACTGGTGTAATGGCTCCTGAAAATTCAGATTTGCATCACATGAATAAATTACATTTTAAAATATATTAAAATAGAAAACAGCTTTTAAATTGTAATAATACCGAGCTCCAATAATATTATTGGTAAATAAGAGCAAAGGTGGCTATGAAAATATATCTGCATCGTTTGTCTTTTTGATCTTTCATTAAAAAATAAAAAATGTAACCTTTCATTGAAGTAAAACACAATTGGAAGTGGGGGGAAACTCACATTATGAAATAAATGTTTTTCTCGAATGCATGTTGGCTGCCACAATTATTGGCACCCCTAGAAATCATTAGGAGTAAAATATCTCTGAAGTATATTCCCATTCATATTTACAATTTTTAGCACACCAGGGTGACTAAGAGCACGAAATTGTCCAGCCATGACTTCCTGTTCCACAGTATTATAAATATGAGGAACACAAAGGCCAAATTCCCTTAATCATCCATCACATGGAGTAAAACCAAACAATATAGTTCTAATGTGCAGAACAAGATTGCTGAGCTTCACAAAATAGAAAGTGGCTGTAAGAACAGAGTTAAAGCATTGAAAATCCCCATTTTGCCAATATCAGGGCAATAATTAAGAAGTTTCAATCAACTAAAGATGTTACAAATCTGTCTGGAAGAGGACGTATGTCTATATCGTCCTAATGCACAGTGAGGAGGAGAGTTTAAGTGGCAAAAGACTCTCCAAGGATCACAGCTGTAGAATTGCAGAGATTATAGTTGAGTCTTGGGGTCAGGAAGCCTGAAATATGATCAAACAGCCCCTACATCACCACATATTGTTCGGGAGGTTTCAGGAAAAATCCTTTTCGCTCATCCAACAAACTTCAGCATATTCAGTTCAACTAGAACTTCAAACAGGACTGGCTTGTATGGTCAGATAAAACTAAAAAAGAGCTTTTTGGCAGCAAACCCACCAGATGAGTTTGGTGCAAAGAGGGATAATAAAGTACCCCATGTCCACATGCTGCTGGATCTTTAATGTAGTGGGCCCATTTATCTGCCGGAGGTCTTGGACATCTAATTCAGATACATGGCATCATGAATTCTATCAAATACCAACAGATAAAAAAAAAAATATATATATATATATATCAAACCCTGACTGCCTCTGTTAGAAATCTTATAACGGGCTGTGGTTGGATCTTGCAACAGGACAATGATCCAAAACAAACATCAAAATGAAGACAAAAATGTGTCACTGAGCACAAAATGAAGCTTCTGCCATGGGCGTCCCAGTTCCCTGTCCTGAACCATACAGAAATGAGGGGGTGAACTGAAGAGAAGAGCTGTGAATCTGAAGGATCTGGAGAGATTTTGTATGAAGGAATGCTCTCTGATCTCTTGTCAGGTGTTCTCCAAACTCATCAGCCATTATAGGAGAAAACTCAGAGCTGTTATCTTGGGAAAAGGATGTTGCGATAATTGCGTGCCTATAACTGTGGCCAACGTGAACTACAGTAAAGAATTGATTTTATTATAAGATTTTCCCCCACTTTACATTGTTTTACTTCAATGATAATAAACGATGCAGATTTATTTTTACAGGTGCTTTGCTCATATTTACCAAGTGTGCCAATATTAGTGGAGGCCACTGGCTTTCACAGTATTGTTTTTACTGTATTTTTATTCAAATAAATGTAGCCTTGGTGAACATAAAAGACCTATTTCAAAATCTTACTGATCCCAAACATTTAAATGGTTGTGTAAAGTGATTCTAGCTACAGCAGCCAAAGAGGAACCATTTTGAAGAAACATAACATCTTTGTTTGTGATTTCTAGCCTTTGCAATTATAGTCGTCTGACACCTCCAGACACACTCCAGCTTAAGTGCTGCTATCATTAAAGCAAACTATGACATATCAATACTAAGAAATTCTGCAAAGCATGAAACAATTTTTTACTCCAACTTTTCACTCAAATTATTATGCTGAAAATGTATTACATTATGCAAAACAGAAACATTTTCACTAGTGCCCTCAAACTTTTGGACTGTATATCCAACAAAGGCTTATTTGATGGATGAATATTAATAGCTGACTTCCAGTCAGTGTTTCAAGCCACAGAATTGTATATCCATGTCATTTGTACATGAGCAGGGAGTCACTGCAGGCAAGACCGAAAAGAATAACAAAAAAAAATGAAATAAGATCAAACCGAACAGGATATTTGCTTTTAGAAGTACAAGTAAAAACAAGTAAATGAGAATAAGACTCGGGTTCAGTGAACCAAGTCCCGCCACACGAACACTCTACATTCAATCAGTCTGACAGGTCATAGGGTGTATAGCTCAATAATAATGAAAAGGGCTTTCTGAAATGCTGTCGAATTCCAGTGGAGAGTCACCTTCAGCCCCAAATGTGCCTCATTTCTCCCACAGAAAGCTTTTCCTTAATCTGACATGTGAGAAATCGGGCATCAGCGAGCGAGAGATATGACCACTTCACTTCATTCAATTGTATGGCCATGAAGAAAGAAGGATTCCTTTCATTCATTCTCTCTTTAGCCATCATTCATCACCTGTATGTTATTTACTCTACACCTAGTTAAGGTCAAAAGCATTACATGGATACTCATAAATGTCAACAATGTCATTTGGTACATATTGAGTGGGTGTAAAGATAGTTCTGAATAATATTACTTGCTTTCTAGGAAAAAAAAGCAACTGCAATAGATCTGACATTTACCCGGAAGGTGTATTTGTGTGTTTCAAAGTAAAGTCTGAACTCTTTCTGAAGCCTGACTTATAGATTTAGAAGCTCGCTAACATTGTTTTCTTTGACACTTTTGTCACTGCAAGGTCCACAAAGGCTAAGTGCTCTAAAACACACATTTGCCGTACTTCCCATGGCCATTCACCTTTAATAGGCTCATGTAATCCTCTGGGTATTTGAAAGCCATTTCCTGTAATAAAGTCAGTTCATATTCCAATTCCAAATGACAGAGACAACAGGGACTTTAAGCAACAGCTGCAGCCACGACAAACAAGAAATGTCAAAATCACTAAGCAGCAATACAGAGGATGACGAAATCAACCATTCACCCATCCACCCATCCATATATTAAAAAAAAATAATTAAGAAATAAAGAAATAAAATAAAAATTAATAATTTTAAACAAGGGTTAGAAATAATATACAATAGCGTTCGTAAGTTGGTAAGATTTATGTTCTTAAATAAAATTATTTTTTTTTAGAAAATAAACTATTGTTTCGCTAGATAAGACCCTTCATCCTCATCTGGGATTGTTTAGAGCCCTTTGAAGCTGCATTTAAACCGCATTTTGGAAGTTCACCATAGTCACCATAGTTGTCCACTATATGGAGAGAAATCCTGAAATGTTTTCCTCAAAAAAAAAAAAAAACCTTTACGACTGAAGAAAGAAAAACATGAACATCTTGGATGACAAGGGGGTGCATATTTTATCTGTAATTATCTTTTTTTTTTTTTTTTCAAAACTGATTAATAGACAGTTCAAAAGAACAGTATTTATTTGAAATATAAATGTTTCGTAATATTCTAAATGTTTTTACCGTCATCATCACACAATGTTTTACTGTGATATGAGCAAAATAATCATTTTTAATGCCATATCAGTCTTTTAAGCAGATTTGAAGATTTCAGTCTTTCTTCATCATTTCTTCAGTCTTTCTTCTGACTGTTACCTAAAATAGATGTCCATCGAGGAAAGTGACTTCCCTTAAAGGAACTTTGGTACAGTGCAGTTCAAAAATAATCCTGAGGGGTTTATTTTTATTTATTAAGTATTAAAATATATAGATACTGATAAATGCTGTCTAAATGCACTACCCAGAATCAACTTTACTGAACATCAAAAGTCTCGATATTCTTTTTAGTACATTATATAGTCCCAATGTGGGGGGATGTAAGATCAGTCCAAAACTTGATAAGCTTCTTCCACACACAGGAGGGGATTCATTTAGCCAACGTGAAATCCAGGGAATAGAGCTTTTGATGTATGGAATGCAAGCGTTGTAATTCTTGGTAAAAAAACAGAAGATAAGACAGAAATCCAGGCAGGATATGCCTGTTAAAGGATTCTATACTGAATATCATTTCATGAACACTTTAACTGGAAAATGAATACATTGTAACTGTCAAATTATCAGGAGAAAGATGTCGAGTCAAGTTGGAGGTGGAAATGCTGCATTCACAATGCTACTCTGAAGAAGGGGTTTGACGGGTCAAACTACGTCAGCAAGACCTTTTTTTAACTACTGCACAAAAAAAGAGAAAATGCAAAATTTCTAACACAGTGAGTATAAGAGGAAATATTTGCATTTTAATTGCATTCTTTTATCAACTCTGAATGAAGCAGTGCACTTGCATAATTTTTACTCTACGCCACGCATTTTGGCTGCGGGAAATAATTTTTCTAATTAGATTTCATTTCTAATAAGACCTGAAGAGAGCAGAACCTCATCTATCAGTGATGTAGGCATCAACACATAGATAAAAGATGGCACTCATTTCCCCTAGTGTGAGAACTGAGATGCTTGCACAATATTAAACATTAAAATCACGTTCAAACACCTGTTGTTCGTATAAAAGAATCTTCATGCAAACTGTCTCATGAGTGACTTTAGAAAGGTGACTTTCAAACAGACTTGGAAAATACTTGGAAAATAATCAAGCAGTTTTACTAAACCATCTTCTCAAGGCTGATAAAAGTCGAAGGACATTTTTGATTAAGAATATAATTTATGGAGCAATTCTCACTATTATCAGCATGCATATTACTAGCATATTGGTTGTTTATTAGTACTTATAAAGCACAATGCCTTATTCTGCATATTTTAATCCTTTAATCCTACCCCATACTTAACCTTAACAACTACCTTACTAATTAATATAAGCAGACAAAAGTCATAGTTAGTGAGAATATACACTTGTGAAAATGGTGAGCATAAAATACTTCCTTCAAAAACACCTTACCATATATAGACATACGTATTAAACTGGTCACAGCTATTTCATTCATCCTTGAGAAAAGTAGTCTCATCACTCAGCACAGCATCATTTTTAACTTAAAGCAGGATGTTTACATTACAACCTTCACTAAAGATGGACAGACTATAAAGAGCTATATTGAAATGTCAACCATAAAATCAGATGGTTTTGGTTTAGAGCCTTAAATAGTCAAGACCTTAAATAAAGTATGATTTAAAGGAAATTATGATAAACTGGATGCTTTTCAAAGTTTGTGTCGGTTTTGAAAGATAAGAACGCAGATGTGCAAACGCACTAAAGTATGCTTTGGCAACATAACCCTAACTTAAGTAAAATCTTGTGCACATATTTGTGTAAGTTCCCTGTACTCTTTACAGTAGCTATACCTTTGAATTCCAAGGCATGTAAACCACAGAGGTGTTTGGTCAATAATAGAAGTGCTTGTGTTTTCTCTTGGGGGAAATAGAAGGAATCACAAGCCCTTTACATAACAAAGATGAATGCAGTCTTCGTATGTGTTAATGTCAGGAAGATTAGGCAGGTGTTGCTCAGGCCTCTTGTGAGTTGAATTACTCTGCTGCAGTGAGCTGAGCGGGAGCTCTAGTAATAACGCTGATCTGCTTACTGAATGTTATGGATTAGACACATTAGAGAGTAACGTGTAGATGGTAGTAGTAATATATGTAAATTATATAGTCTTATTATTGTTATTAGAATCTACAGTACTTGCTGATGATAAATAATGTGCACTGTAAAAAGAGCTATTTAAAAAGTCCTTTGTGTTGTGTCTTGGGGTGTAAACAATACACAAAAATTATGGTGTGGTATGTAGGGGTGATGGGGCACAAACTAACGCAGGGTTAACTGTAACACACGTGGTTTAAATATTTCCACACACGTCAGCATAACCACATTTACAGTATTTACTAGTTGCTGTAGCAACACTATACAGAGAAATAAGTGTGCCAAAATTCAAAAGGCTTTTGATGATATCGCTGAATATTTATTTTACCATAGTAAAAGTAAATTTCTGTCTGAAGTAAAATTTTCATCTCATTTTTTAGTATTAATTTAAAATGAGACAAATATGCTATTATTTTAATTGCCAAATCTGTTATTTATCAGTTTAGATAGTTTATAAATGCTTGGCAAGCCAGCAGATAACACAAACCAGTTTTATATTCCAGTCGAGCTGATGGGGAACGTTGTAACACTGCGTTACAATCTGCCCCGCTATATTAAACTATGCTATTCTATGACATTAGCCATGTAATTTTCACTATTTACTTTTATGGATTTAAAAAAGAAACCACAAGAAAAAGGTGAATATAAAGACTGACAATCGATGTTTAATATTGAGAAATGATTATTTCAAGGAATGTAAAGCATTTGGCTCGTTTATGTGTCTCGTGTTCTATGAGAGCTGTGTTTTGAGGAAGGGGAGTGTTTTTCTGAATGTCTGAATGTGTTTCATCTTTTTGCACACATTGTTTGAACTATATTGTATAGCTGTGTTTTGCGATCAGGGCCGTTCCAGGCATGGTTGTGATGTGTTCATGTGAACCTCAAAAATTAGATTTTTTTTTTATTCTTAAAAAATGCCATTATTTTATTTGAAAAGTTAATCATTTTATTTTATTGACAAAATATTTTAGTTTGTCGTGTATATTTTTTTCATTCGATCAGGTAACATTTTAGGCTGTCATATGGTCATGTTACAATGTGCCCCTCACATGTTACAATGTACCCCACCTACGGGGTATGTTGTCACATAACGAAAAATGTATACACTGTAATTATGAAACAAAGTGACATATTTGTACTAAAAAGGGTGAAATTAATGTGGATAAAAAAATAACCTCTGAACCCTACGTGGATTTACAGAGGGGAAACTTTCTTAATGAAATTAAAGGAGAAGTTCACTTCCAGAACAAACATTTACAGATAATGTACTCACCCCCTTGTCATTCAAGACGTTCATGTCTTTCTTTCTTCAGTCATAAAGAAGTTATGTTTTTTGAGGAAAACATTTCTGGTATTTTCACCCTCGACTTCAAAAATCATTTCAAAATCATCACTACAGAAGTACAGACCAGTCTTTGCAAAGTGAACATGCAAAGAAGATCAAACACTCTCAACAAAAAAGGTAAAACACTGATGTAGGACAATTTTGAAGTTGAGAGAGAACATGAGATGGGAGTTTTTCGACATACCCTAACCGTCATGAACCGGAACAAAACTGAGTTCAGGCAGAGCAAGACAAGACGAGCGTTTGAGATTAAAAAGTATATATATATATATATATATATATTTTTTTTTTTTTAAATGAAAATAACTGACCGTTTCGCTAGATAAAACCCTTCTTCCTCAGATGGGATCGTTTACAACCACATTTGGGATTGTTTGAAGCCGCATTTAAACTGCATTTTGGAGGTTCATACTCGGGGCACCACTAAAGTCCACTATATGGAGAAAAATGCTGAAATGTTTTCCTCAAAAAACATAATTTCTTTACGACTTAATCTCTTCTTATGAATACATTATCTGTAATTTTTGTTGTAGAAGTAAACTTCTCCTTTAAGGTTTGTATTACACTGTATTCCCATCAAATTATTAGTGCACAAATAGAAAAACGTCTGTAGTCTCACATTTTTTTCTTTTTTGTTTAAGGGCCAATCCACACAAAGCCAGAGCTTTTCCTATCTGTGGGGATTGAGGGGTTGTCCATGTTTCACTCCGTCCCAAATCGTGCTCACGGAAAGTTCCGCAGCTTGGTGCAAGAGACTCTATTCGACATTCATGTTACATGTTTTGACTGATTTTTGCATAGAAAGGGCGACAGTGCACCGCATTAAAGGAAAGGAACATTCATGTTTTCATAACCGCTGACCAAAATCAAAACCAAAACTAAAATTAAATCATCTTTGAGAGCAAGGGGTCCTCCTGGTGTTTTGGATCGGCTCTGTTGTTGTTGCTGTTACGTGACGTAGCGGTGACTGACTAGGGTCGAGACGTGGGGTGATGACATCATTGTTACACAAAATATACGGATTGCCGGATTCTCGTTTTCAGATTTATCCACTCTGGGACCTGGTTTAAAAAAAAAAGCGGTTTTAGGCTCCCAAAATGCCAGATCCATCTGGACAACATTTACATATACCCATGTGGATGAGCAGTTTTCTTCCCCCAGATTGGCTGCGCTTGCTTGCTGTCATGTCCTAAAAAGTTTACTGAACGTTGTTGAGTCTTTTATGATTGTAAAAGACTGATTTGCCATTTATCGTGTATCCTAAATATATAAAACAGATTTTTAGAGTGCATTTTTAGACTTTTTAAAATGAAAAGCCTTCAGTAGGTTGACTATGTCAAAAAAAACAAACAAACAAACAAACAAAAAAAACACACAAAAAACAAAACAAACAAACAGCAACAACAACAACAACAAAACAGCCAATCTGTTAATTGTATAAAACCCAACAAGCTGAGTCAAAATAACCCAGCATGTATCTGTCCAGTATTTACCCACTGCTGGGTTGCCAAATAACCCAGAAACGGCTGTTTTTAACCCAGCATTTTTTTAAAGTGTATCTCAGTTTTGAAGTCTTTGTTCGGTTTGGTACAACAATTTATTCATTTATTTGTTTATTTATTTTCTTTAAATAAACAGTGGTTTAACTGTGCTAAATGTAACTGTACCGTTAATGTACTAACTGGATGATTGTATTTAAAATAAAAATAGTTTTTCCTTTGCATTTTTTTAACCTGTTTTTGCATACAGACAACAATGTTGTTAACATGATCCCTGTTCACAAGGATCTGCTGAAGCACTAAACCCTGTTTTATGCATGCCAGGACAGTAGGTGGCGATGTAACCTGTGCACAAACTCACTCATATAGACTGGACACGTTACACATGCATAACATCACTGTTTTCACAGGTTTGCACTTTGAAACCCATTTTTAAAAGTTTGCGTTTCAGGACCTCAAAACGCCGCTATTGTGTAACACGAACGGCAATAAAAGATTTTCCATTTTGAAACTCATTTAACAACATATGCACCTAACATGCAAGCCGCGTTTATGATTTTGTTTGAAGTGCTTAATATAAAGCACATTTTATGTTTTAGACAACTTGGAATGTGTACCTTTTCAGCAGAAGTTCTTTCTGTGTCCTTTATTATTTTTCAGATGTTTTCACAGCAAACTAAGTATATTGATATAATCTATAACTGTCTTATCCTAAGGAGGAAACGCCTTTTTTGAAATTTGAAATTGCTTCTGTACACAGAGAAGTTCCACATGCACAGTGGTTAAAAAATAAAATAAAATAATAAAATAAAACAAGATAAATGTTACAAATACGTGTACCATTACACCCCTAGTTGTAGAATCTAAAAGCTGTTTTGATTGAATCTCAAACCTGGTTTGATTCAAGTGAAACATGTTCTTTAATATGTCTGAATCCACCCAACTATGTGAGGTTACACCAACAAAAGTCATTTTTAAGGGTCAGACATATGCATCACTATAGCAACAAAGTATAGGCCTACTGTATACTGCATATATAATGTTCGCCCATCTAACCCTCTTCGGCTGCATGCGATTTTCCCCGGTTCCCCTGGTTACTGGAAACGTCTGGGTTAACAACCTCAGCATATGAAGCTAAGCGATTACATAACAGAGGAGCGGTTTGTTCTTACAGGGAAAGATCTGGGGTTCATGTCATAAAGGTCTCAAGCTAGAGACAGGTTATATCTTCATCAAACAGACGTTATATTGCTCCTGCTCTCCTACAACACAAGTCAACAAATCCTGTTTGCCGCATCACTGTACACTGCTATTATTCTCCCAAACAAATGTTCTCATTTTCTAGAAATGCTGCTGCACTATCCATAATGAAAGAATGCAAATTAAATTGACAGTTATGATTATGCAGATATGATGATAATTATACTTCACTTTTTTTGTTGTTTTGTTAACAAACATAGCAAAACACTTTCAAATTTTCTGTGATTTTCTGTCAGAGCTATGGCACATTGAGTAGTACATTGTTCTTGTATAAAGAGCTGTTGTTCTCCCTTACAGTTTCTGAAAATAATACAAAAAATAAAATAAGATTTATGTATGTATGCATCCTGAGTAATCCTGCTGTCTGGGATATAGTAAATATGTTTACTTTTGAATAGAGACAACAACATTTAAAAATTATCTTGACAAACTTCACTTTTGTTGTGAAAAACTAAATAACCAACCAAACAAACAAACAAAGAAGCAAATAAATAGAAATACAGTTATAGTAATTTCTTTGAAATTCTTTGAAATTCTACTTCCTTACAGTATTGTAAACTGCAAGTCTAAATTTCATTTCTGTATATTGTTTGCCACTGTATATACATTAAAATAAAATAATAGTAATGATAAAAATAAATAAATAAATAGAAATACTATTTTGTCTGTTTGTTTGTTCCATAAACTATACTAAGTAATCCTATCATGTCTGGAATCTAATCAATGTTACTCTCTCTTAAAAAAAAAAAAAAGAGAATCTTTTTCTGTTACGGCCATACGTCACGAAGTAACACATCTGCATAATGTCCGCCCACAAATAGTAAAATTTCCATGTGGTTTACGTCACATAGAAATTTACACCTACATTATATGGAAGACGCTGTATCCTACGCTGTGAGTAAAATTGTTTTATATTTACTTCCAAAAGAAAAAGAAAAAAAAATCTACAAAGATTGTATTTTCTAGCGATCGTTCAAAATATGTAGTTGTGTATGTTATGTTGTGTAACAGCCCTGCACATGTCTTGCTAACCGGCTAAATCATGCTTCTGTAGTTCTGTAGTTCAGCTGTGGACCCACTGTAGTCTGACAATTTGTGACTGATGCAGCTTGACTGTCTGTCTGTCTCATTAGTTGGAGTAATGATAAAGCATGGCGCACGAAGCGGCTTTCACAAAGCACTGTGCTATGAAACCCATTCCTTTCAATTGGTTCTGCCGCGCCAGGACGGCTTGTTTCTGCCTCGACCAAAGCGCACGCGCAGCAGAGTGCGCACGCCTTGGACAAAGTTTAAATGAGTTGTTCATGAACTTTTGCCGCTGCACTCTGAAGGGCTGCACTGAACCCAGCGGCCAGTGCAGCGCTTTCTGTGTTCGGTGTGAAAGCCGCCTTAATGCATTATACACAGGGTTGCCAACTCTCATGCTTTCAGGCTCTGTCTCACGCTCTCACTCTGCCCATGTAAATCTCATGCCAAATTGGCAACCCTGCTTGCGATTTTAAGGTTTCAGCTTTCAAATGTTGTAACTTTTAATACTAAATTCAAACGATAAATACCGTTTTGGCGCACGTAATGTGGCGTAAATCGTAAAATGTAGCGCTACTGTTAATGCCAGAGCCATTCAAAAACAGAGCTGTGACAAGCTTTGATCTCGCCGGCATCGCCGCCATGCGGTCACGTGATTCACAAAGCTCTCAAAACAAACCAGCATTGACAGTATATTTGAATGTGTTTAAGTAGGATAGAGACGACAGCTTCACTATACAGGTATTTGCAGCAATTTTTGGTAAACATTACAGCATATTATGCCTTGATTTTTACGTCAATGACAGTATATTACAGTATAATTTTATTCTGGAGAGTGATGGAAAGGCAACCCTTACGAAAATTAAATATGGTTTTACTACAAATAAAAACAAAAAAATCATGGTTACTATAGTTAAACCATGGTAACCACAATTAACCATGGTCTTGCTACACTAACCATAGTTTAACCATGGTATTTGTAGAAAAACTATGGTTATACAAATGGTAATCAATGCGCCAAAAAACATGGTTACTACACTGTTACTATAATAAAACTATGGTTAATTTTCGTAAGGGTTAATATGGTTTTCAGGTTTTCTTGTATTTAACCCTCAGGTATTGCTAATGTGACCATACAGTTTAACTATTTTTTCAGTTAAGTAAATGCTCTATGGTCCATTAATGACTTTATACATATATATATATATATATATATATATATATATATATATATTACTATATAAAATATTATTTATATATATTACTTATATTAAAATTAGTGTAGTATTTAAGGTTAAATAGAGAAAGGTGTTTTAAATTCCAATGCAAAGAGGCAAATTAGAGTCATTTTGTGGTCGGGCAAAAAAAAAAAAAAAAAAAAAATCATTTGTAATGCCATGGTTTACCCACTAGGTTACATATGGTTCTTTACTAAAAATACATGTATCTAGAATATTGCAGGTTGTGCTAGCTTACTTAATAAGTTTTTTCATTTGAATAAATATTTAGAAATGATTAAACACTATTTTTAAATGTGAAATTGAAAAAGTTAATAACTTGCATCTTTTTTTAATAAAACTTGTATAAGTACACACAGTGAATGCAAGCAAATACTGAATTTAAACCAAGTTTAAAATGGTGCTAAAAAGGCATTCAGCTGCATTTTTTATCCCCTTATATGTACAGTATATACATATAAATAGACATGGAATCGAGATTTCTGTATATTGTTTGCCACTGTATATAAAATAAATAAATAAATAAATAGAAATACAGTTACAGTATTTTCTTTGAAAACTCAATTTACTTTAATTCTACTTCCTAACAGTATTGTAAATTGCAAGTTCAAATTTCATTTCTGTATATTGTTTACCACTATAAAAAAAAAAAAAAAAAAAAATATTTTTACTTCTGAATAGAGTTGAGCAAAATTCAGAATAGAAAACAAAATTCCCTTTCCATCCATGAGATGGAACGAACAAACGAATGAACAGACAGACAAACAAACAAACAAACACATACATACAATTTCACAGGTTTTCTCAGTTCACTTCTGAATGACACACAAACCTGCTTTTGGAAAGAAAGAAAATCAGATCCCCAAAAATGTTGCTTTCCATATTCTCTTTTTGCTTAAAATGGTAATTGTCTGTAGAACTGGTTTATTGCTGAATCGAAGTTATGACTAACAAATTTTGCAACATCAACATTGCTACAGAACTGAACTGAATCATAAGCCTTGAACTGACTGGAGCTGAATGACACTATTGTCTTTCTAGAGCTGAATTTGGATTTGTCTTATATTTAAAATTGGCATCATTGATTCTGTTACTTCCCTGTTGTTAAGTTGCTATGAAACAACCTCTCATATAAAAAAGCGCTATATAAATAAAGGTGACTTGACTTGACGGTTCTTGGTCAGAATTAGCTGCAGTGTCAGCTAGACTTTGTCATTAATCAAAAACCAGTTAAGCAAATAAATCTACCTCTACATTTACCAACACAGCAGCGGAACCCGTTCCAGATGCAAGAAGCTAAAACGCCTACAACAGTTCAGCAGGAAGAGCAATCAGACTATGGAGCGTGAATATAATAATAGCATGTATATCACTATCAAGACTTAATGTGCACATCAGGTCAGCACCTCTCATATCGGGGTTCATGATTCACTCTCGTGCGCTCATTCAAAACCACTCAGACCTCTGGCTGGGCGTATGTAAATACGATACTTCCATTTGGATTATGCATAGGGTAATTTTCGCCAGTGTGATCAAATTGTAATGAAAACTAAATGAACTGCAACAGGTCTGCTAGAGGTATCGGTTCCTTGTTTCATTATGTGAGCAAACACTATTACAAGTTGTTCTTTTCAAGCCTAAACACAATTATAAGGTACGATAAACTATTTTTGTCCACAAGGTTCAACATTTGTTTTTGATGATGCCAGTGATAAATATTGCATTTGTTCCTACCATTATTGTTTGCGGTGAGAACCACTTAACATGCAAATTAATTTCTTGTTTTCTAAAACAGAGAGGAGGAGAGGTAATTTCCATCTGATTGTTTATGTGTGGGGCTCCATCCCCTTTAAATGTCTTTTTTATCACAATCTTAAATGGCACGCATTGATCTCATACAAAAACAATTTGGAATTTGATTAGCATTTTAAAGATGACTCACTCACGCACCGCTCTAGATTTGTGCTTTTGTTTAATTGACACTACTGCAAGTTCAGTCCTCTGGCCGTGGGTGGTTCAACTCATTGTCAGCACTCACAGCGTAATAGGATTATGAATGATGATTTGGTCATTTTCCAAACCATGCTACAGTAACTTCATATCCCAGTTCACAACATGCCTTGTCAGTAATTAAAAATGCTGGTCACTTGAAATAGTACTTTGAAAAAAAAAAGCACACCTAATTTACTCTGTCGTTCACCAGACCACATTTCCAACGGAGCATCCGGAGTCAACGGTGTGCATTAGGATGTGTTTCATTGTGTAGGACACAAAGACTGCTCTTTTAAACCCATGTGCATACTGATAATTGAATTTCCACACAGTTGAGACAGAGTGAGACATAACTCACGCTAGGACGATGGTGTGGTTATGTTTCTGCTGTCAGCCTTGTAGTATTTATAACAAAGCCACCTCTCTCAGGGTCAAAAGCAGCTGTAAATAACTGTGTTTAGTGGGCAAGTGAACAGTTTTGTGTTCTGTTGTACTTTAAGGTAGGATATAGTAGAACAGAGTGCAAATTACTCTGGTTTTACTGAGGTGATCTGACCCTTTAACCCCACTAAATTTTGGGCAATTGTTAAAGCAAATGCATGTAGTTGGGTATTTTTGGCAATTTTGGAGCCCCCTACAGTTAAGTGTGTGAAATTCACTAAATATGTTGTAATTATCACTGATTTAAGTATCACGGATTCCCATTTTCCACAAGTTGGTATGATTATTTAGGTATTCATGAAATGTCAGTAACATACTTTAGTTACAGTTCCTCAATGGTTGTGTAAAACAAAACACTTTTACCTCATCAAAAACAGCTCTGTTCACAATGAATCGTTTCGGTGCATGTCTTTTTAAATGATAATGAGCTACTGCTCACCCCGCCCCTCTCTTCTGTTTTTTGAGGACTGGGTGGCGCATTACCATCAAAAACAAAACTAATCCACTGTGTCCTCAGTGGCTCTGATATCAGGAGAAAATGAAGACTCCTTTGTTCACTTTTACATATAAATACAGAACACCTGCATTGCTTATGAGACATTGCTGTTGCTACAGCTGCTTGAGCGTGCAACTGGCTGAGGGCGGAAATATGCTAATACAGTACAGACCGTCAGTGGCCATGGGCGGGGCCTGAACAATGACGTCATACCCCTCAGATGTATATTATTTAAAAAAAAATCCACATAGTTTTATCCATATTTTGGACTATGGGTGGGGGGTGGGGTGCCATTATTTCAATGATGGAAAATGGTTGCACTCGGTGAGCTACTGGTGCTACCTGTTGCTATTTTACCACAACACAACTTGGAAAATAAAATACTGATATGATGCCACATTGTGTGGCTTTTGGTTGTAATTTTCAGCCAAAGGGCAACAAGAGAAGCAATGTAAGTCTTTGTCTTTGTTCTCTCCGCTTTAGTCCTGATGTGATAAGAAGAGGAGAAAAGAATGTGAAGATGTCTGTGGACGAATAAAACTTCATAAAGACTCACCTCTTTATTCTCTCCACTTTAGCCCTGATGCCTTCGAGGCTTTTAGTAGGCCACAACTACTGAAAAAGATTACAAACGGCAGAGACAAGAAACGCTAGATGCCATCCTGACAGGATGTAAATATGCCAATGCTTGTCATGACGCCGCAGCCACTGACGGAGTATCTCAGCATGGATTTCACTCGATATCTGGGGGCATTTAGACTCCTTGTGGGGAAAAGCGATGGTACGGCATTTGGTTTAAGCCTACGCTTATATCCATTGCCACCTGTAAGCTCTTTCAGTAGCTGTGCTCATCGTATCAGTATTTTATTTTCTGAGTTGTGTTGTGGTAGCTCACAGACTGCTACCATTTTACATCATCAAAAAATGGTGCCCTCACTATAGTTCAATATACATATAAAAAGATGTGAATTTTAAATAATATAAATCTTTCATGGGTTTTCTCATATTTCAGTAAGAGACATTATTTACATTATATTAAGCCATAAGTCCTAAAACCCAGGGTTCCCTTTAACAATAGATGTTGTGTAATATTGTGTTTTGTCAAAAAAATACTGATGTTTTCTTTGGTTTTCAGGTTTTACCTCATGACTTGAATTAGTAGTTACTATTATGACTGCCATGCGCCTTATGTTGATATAATGAATTTTAATGAATAAAGGAAAAAGGTGGCCATTGACGCCACTGCCATTATATGATTGCCTGAGGAGCCTCACATGATCCAAGTTAGCTGTTATGTTCCTTCCAATGGTAAGTACTACAGATCTTTGCATCTCCCGACAATAAGACAATCTCTGGCTGTACACAAGTAATCCTCCCTTTCGTTCCCGCTCACCAAACTTACATACTTTCATAACAGACATTGGAAAAACATGGGGAAAAACAGAGGCAATTCAACTTATTAGAAGTCACGTACCATCAGAACGATTGAAACTGATTTGAAACTCAAAAAGTATCTTAGCCTATTTTCACCTGCCACCAAATAGATCTTTGCGAGGAGAAATCACGTTTGGATGGAAAGGTAACCATAGCAACATAAACATCATACCGCTCAAACACTTTCCACTAGGATCAGATTCAAACAGTACATCAGCAAAACATAAGTACTGTCATTTTTTAAGAAGGTGGCATAATACATCAAGGTACCCAGTCACGTCCTTTATGTAGCACAGTGAGTCATTCGCTGCTAAATTTCCTCCATCCAAAGAAGCTGAATGTCAAAATACTGATTCCAAATATGGCTCCAATTTGGTGTACATTATGCAGCACACCTGCTCTGCTCGAGAAATCAATACAAAATACAATCCAAATCAATACTAAATTTAAAACAAACCACTTTCTTAATATCATATAAAATATTTTTCTTTCTAAGAGTTCATTATACACTGTGCTTCATAGTGATGAATGAAAGTTAACTGCAAAGTAAATATGGTGCAATAATTCATACACATCAGCTATAGCAAACATAAGCCAATGTGAACACTGAGCCCAAAAAAAAACAGTATTTTTGACCATTTTGAACATTTCTATCATTTACATTAATCTAACAAACAACAAGCAGAAACTGTTCTGAAAACCATAAACTGCTTCTTTCAGTTCAATAATGACAAAATGAAAAAGCTGTATTGGAAATAAAACATAAAAAGTATTTTTGCACTAGATTTTTTTTTTTTTTTTTTTTTACAAAGAAATGAACACTTTCATTCAGCAAGAGTGTATAAGATTATATCAAATCTATCAAAGAACTTTGAAAAACAAAAAGATCACAGTTTTTACAAAAATATTAATCAGCTGTTTTTTAACATTGAAGACTGGAGTAATGACTGTTGACATGAACATAATTTACTTTAGTTTAATTAATTAATTAATTTAACAAATGCTTAGTGAATCATATTGAATCGTATTTTATTTCAGTTTTTCACTGAATAACGAAAAAATAAAAACTCACTTGCCACTGGGATGTTTTTTTCAGTTGCTCTTTACTGGAAAAAAATAGACTAACATTGTTATGTAGTTTTCTGTTTTGCAAGAACTAATAATAATAAAACTTATACTTCAGTAGCAATATGAAACAAATATGAACAAAAGAAAAAATATATATATAATTTACTCACCCTCATGTCACTCCAAACCCATATGAATTCTTACCAGCTGCTGGACATGCATGAGCGATCCATTATTTATGATATGTGTTGTGTTAAATCACTGCTAGAAGTCATTCTAAGTGCTACAATAACACAGCTGAGCTCTCACTCAAAGCATCCTTTGAAAAGAGGCATTGCATGTGCGAACTGTAAGTGTCCAAGGCTGCAGCAATGAATACAATATTATGAGTCAAACCATTACAGGACATTACTCTTGTTGCCTGCAACCATGTTCTTTCAGTCACATTTAAAATCCCTATGCCTCTGGACTTTTGAAAAATGAATCCTCCCACAGGGAAACGTTCTTATCTAAAAGCCCAAGATTCCCCAAGATTTAATCTTAAACATTTAACCTTAAATGTAGCCTATGACTTACTTCGTGTCTATTATGACCATTAATAATAAGACAAGTCATTTGCTAAATGGAGTTAACATCAAAACACATCAATCTGTAAATGAAACGAAGACATAAAGGTTAACAGCTCTCCTGCAGTACACTGCGTCTCCTTACGCCAAACAGCTATTTAATACTCAGTACATTCCCAATGTTAATATCATAACACTTATGATGAATATACTGCTAATGTGACTTTAATTCAGTATACATGCCATTAAATGACCTCTTCGAAATGTACAGTACAGTGACTGGGACATCCTGGGGTAAAGTGTCTTGCTCAAGGGTACATGCGGTTCACTCCGTAAAGGGTCTCATGTGGTCCATGACCTTGAGAGTTGCTTTCTTATCTGTAGAGGAGGGTGTGATGTACAATATATATATATATATTTTTAATACTAAAATACTCCTGAACTTCCTTCTTAATTTATTGTGTGGACATAACTATAACAAACCTGAAAGGGTTAATACCAAAACGTACAAGTATCTCCAGCTAGTGCAAGACATGCTACAATATAATGGATACTATATATTTAATATAATGTTAAATGGCTTTAATCACCCACAAACTAGTTATATCCTCAAAAAAAAAAAAAACTGAAATAAACCCATTTAGGAAATGTATTGTATCAGTATTAATGGTACTGGCCACAAATTCTGCATTCACTTGTGAATCAATGTCTGGACATAGTAGATATTTGCATACTTCTGTTCATAACTTTGTAAAGAAATGAACACTTCTGACAATTTAATCAGAAGGGACGCACTAAATTTATGATCTAACACTAAAGACAGAGAATGTGGTGTTTTTTTTTTTTTTTTTTTTTTGTGTTGTGTATTTGCAACACCTTTCTGTATTTGTTTTTGTTGTGATTATTTTGCAGTGTATTTCTGTATTTGGTTGTGTTGTGAGTATTTGTAGCACCTTTCTGTATTTGGTTTTGTTGTGAATATTTGAAGCGCATTTCTGTATTTGGTTGTGTTGTGAGTATTTGCAGCACCTTTCTGTATTTGTTTTGTTGTAAAAAATTTGCAGCATGTTCCTGTATTTGGTTGGTGTTGAGAGTATTTGCAGCGCGTTTCTGTATCTGGTTTTGTTGTGAGTATTTGCTATGTGTTCCTGTATTTGGTTGTGTTGTGTATTTGCAACACCTTTCTGTATTTGGTTTTGTTGTGATTATTTTGCAGTGTATTTCTGGATTTGGTTGTGTTGTGAGTATTTGTAGTGCATTTCCATTTCTTCAGCGTGTTTCTGTATGTGGTTGTGTTGTGAGCATTTATGATGAGTTTCTGTTTTTGCAGTGCATTTCTGTATTTGCAGCACGTGTGTTGTCAAAACGATGGTGTTTTCACAAATTTAAGGTATTTTTCGATTTGCATGTATGTGTGTGTGTTTTCTTTTTTTTTTTTTTTTTCCATTTAAAGCATGTTGAGCTCTCTCTGCCACTGTAGTAAGGACTTTTGAAATTACTAAAATTGTTTGGTACAGTAATATGGACATGTAATGTGGTGAAGACCTGCCTGACACTACTTTAGTTGTGTGTTTTTGTGGAAATAATTGTACACCTTAGAATGTTTGTCAATCAATCAGATTCAAGCAACAGCCCTGTAGTATATAAGACAATATTGTTGGTTAATGTTGTGTAACACACTAACTAGCCAAACCTTAAGTTCTTAAAAACAACTTACTTCTGTATTGTGGTTACTATAGTGCAGTACTTTAAACTTAGGTTTAATTTAAAGCGGGACTGCTATCTTTGATGGACTCTTTTTAAAAGCTCATCACAATGCATTGGGATTTTATTCTTTGTGAAGGATGGGATGCTGCCTTAGGATTTGGCTAAAACAAGGCATCTTCGATGGCAGCATAATCACAACACTTCACTCCAAGGAGTGATTCTTATTTCACAACTCAAGAGTTCTGGATCCATCATAAAAGCATATGGCCAAGAGCTCTTTTCATGAAACAGCCTTTGATTGGCTGCCATATTGCTTCAGCGATCAGTAAAGTGGAACGGATCCTGCCTGGGACCCGGCTGACATTTGCTGATCTCACAGTGGTCCTGGACCTTTTTGTAACTCATCTCTCTGGTGATGAGAAGCTCATGTCCTCGGGGTGGCTACTATTTAGCAGGTGACTAATCACAGAGTGCTATCGATTGGGCTTCATGAATGGACACTGCTCTCATCTCTTCAGGGCTGACTGGTTCATGCTTCACAGGACTCATTCTCCAATCTCCTTCCTCTTGCCACATTGGCTCAAACCCTCATTTCTTCACATGGCCACAGCATGTATCATTAACCGAATCTGTCATCAGCTAATTCAGACTGTGGAATCCTGCCAAGTGGCCATGAAGGCCATTAACTCTCGAGTAAGACATCTGGCCTCTTCACTAACTTCTTAAGAGGAATGTGTGTGTGCATGATGGTTTCTCTAATGAAAAGACCACTGCACCAAATGCACAATACAGTTAACAGAATACTCAAATAGAAAAATTCTGTCATAATAGACTCACTGTTATGTCATTCCAAAACCCTTATACCTAACTTTCTTCCATTGAACAAAAAAGAGAACCGCACTTTCACTATTAAAGTAGTCCATATGACTTCTGCACTACATTCCAGCCAAGTGAACAAAAAGACCAACATTTTCACTGAAAACTTGATTTTACTCATTCTCATTTCCTGTTTAAGAGGTTGGAACTACTACAACTGGACCACTGAATCGGTTAGGTGTACCCGAGAATCGAATCAGATTTATAAACAGATCATTCAGGCAAGTTTTGTGAACTGGATCAACCGATTATTTGAAAATAATGATTTTTTTTAAAACAGTTAACCAACCTCAACTTGCCTGTTACTTGGATTCTAGGATTCTAGGTTATAATGACCTGCCTTGGCACATCACAGCAAGAAAAAAACAAACCTAGAGTCCAGTTATTTTCCCCATCCATTACCTAAGCAGACTTTGAGACAATACCTTTCTTTGAAGAACATTTCTCTACACATTTAGGCTTAGCTCAAAGACGTAACAAGCTGCAATGCTATTGTATACACTGCCTACATAAGTATCTTAAGAAAACAACCTAGCTGAAAGAAAACTTCATGAAAGACTCAACAAAGACAGCAACTCGTTCCTTTCATGTTGCTAAGCCAACAACATCAACTCTAATAAGCATACAAACACATAGCACGCACAAATATTGGGTAAACAGTCCATTCTCAACTATCTTATATAGTTGCATGAATCTCACAATGCAGGTCAACATCACTCCATCAGAGATCGTCTTTGGTTTCTCTCAGCCTTGGGGCACAGATATCCCATTTCTTTTGTCTCGTATTGATTTTTTGATCTTCTTAGCCAGGAACCTTTTGAGGGTATTAAAGGTCAAAGATCATCTCAATAATATATTACCACTCTACATTTCATGCACTGACAGCAGTCATTTACCATGTCAATGAACCACGTCAGCCTTCTCCAAATTCAATTGTGCTTTGGCAGAATTTTTCATTTTGAAGGTGAAGCATATCAATTTTCAGTGTTTAAATATGAATAGCATACTAGCATCCTAATCTTACTATTTCTTCCTGCTTGGTGATTTAGAAATGAAACTTCAAATTAAATCATCGCACATTTTGGGTTTGGAACAACATGAGCGTGATTTTCATTTTTGATAAACTATCCTTTCAAAATAGCATGAACAAATAACATTTTTTTTCTTCTTCTTCTATTCTAAAGAAATTGTATTATGTTTGGGTAGCATATACAAAATATATGAAGATGAAATTCATCTTTTTTTTTTTTTTAAACAAGACACTTGCAGCTCTAATATTAATCCCTTGTGGCATTCATTTAGAGGACTGGTTAATTGAAATTGATTGCATATACAGGAGAATCTGTTGACAGGGCAATTAGATTTTCTTAAGAACCTCCTCAGAAGTTCTGAAGGAGCCTGAGTAAATTGCATATATAAAACAATCCATCTATAGTGTTCTTTGACAAAGGGTTGGCACTCTTACCTTCCTACACTTTCTTTCTTCCTCCCTCCTTACCTCCCTCTCTCTCTCTCTGCATCCTTGATGTTTCAAAGCATGCCAGGTGGGCTAAATATAGCAGATTTTTTCTCCCTGTTCAGCAGTCTTTGAGACTGGGAAGCTGGCCCTAGATTTAGGGACGGCGGGCTGACAGAGAAGAGAAATATAGTTTAGCAAGCCTGGATTCAATCCACAACTACACACTATAAATATACCTGTGACTTCCACGTTAATTATTACACCGGGTTCTGGTTCTCACTCAATGCATGATGTAAATAACTGATTATTGTAAATGATATAATTTTAAATATGAACATTTTCCCGTATATTCAGTACATTCAAATAAATAAAGACATCCTGTTTGAAATATGAATCTGCATTGTGTTTCTGAAAAAAATACACCCTAAGTTGATCATTCTGTCACATGAACTGGACTTCCATTCACTCCATTGTTCACAGCGTAGCCCTTAAAATTACAGTGGTGGCTCTAAATACCAAAAACCTAATTATGCAAAATTGAGTTTTCTTATTGCAAGCCATGCTCTTGCCATATCTGAATGCAGGGTATTAGTTCAGAGGGAGCATTGTTGTCTTCCTCCTTTCATCTGGTCTTTAGGGGTTTCACATTGTCATAATGTCTTTTCCTACAACCCCAATAATATTGACTAATCAATGGGTCCTGCTGAGTTCCCTTTGCTTTGTACTTTGATTATAATGTCCCTTTCAATGAGCTGTATTGCTCTCTACAATTCAGAATTCTGCTTTGAATCAATGCACTTTGTTGTATTCAAGAGATTGTTTGATGTTCGATTGTTGTCTCTCATAAAAGAAACATTGATGTCGCTGAGGTGACATTTTCCCCTCAGTCAAAGCATTTACAATCTTTAGATACTGTCAAGAGTTTTAATTATTTAAAATCCAAACACAATATATTATGTTGTTGCAACGTGATCTCATGATAATTTGTATGTGTTTTACGTAAAATGTAGTTCCACAAAACGTACATTTACTTACGTTTTTACAGGCTCTAAAACGTACAATACTTACGTATTTTCAGCATCTAAATGTACAAATACTTACTTATTTTTAGCATTTAAACGTACAAAACTGACGTATTGACGACACCTACAAAAAACAAAACAAAAAACAAATCCATATGAATATTGAAATCGTTGCATTAATTTCATTATTATTGTTGTTTTTAGTTGTCATACCAACGGCCTTATGTTTTCAGTTGCAATTTTAAACAATTGTTTACTTAATATTAAATTATAACATTTCATTCTGTTCTATGTGATTTACATGAAGTATACGCATCATAATTACAAAATGATACAAGATTATTTGTGCGCTATAATCCAGATCACTACAATCCGATTGCGAGGAACAGACCCAACTTCAAGACACTGTATTCCGCCAGAGAGGACTGCGGCTGCAACGCATCGTCATTTGGATTACTTTTGGTACTTTTGGTTTTTTCTTGAACAGCAGTTCAGTATATAAGAATGATTTCTGAAGGTTCATGTAACACTGACGACTAGATTAATGGCTTTGCTTTCAGAAGAATATATTACATTTTAAAATATGAATACGGCACCACGGTGACATTTACTGTAGGTGAAGCAAGAAAAAGTCATTAGAGTGAAGTTTCCAGACAAGGATGTGTAGAAACTACCAAACCTAAACATTTTGTGACATTATATGATGTTTTATTAACAAGGCTCGGGAGGAGCGTGTCAGATACCTAGCCTAATTAACACAACAGGAGATCACTCAAGTTAA
Organism: Labeo rohita; assembly: GCF_022985175.1. Taxonomy (NCBI): domain Eukaryota; kingdom Metazoa; phylum Chordata; class Actinopteri; order Cypriniformes; family Cyprinidae; genus Labeo; species Labeo rohita. The sequence continues at coordinate 27,139,505 of NC_066871.1, read as the reverse complement.
TCAGCGCTATAGATTCAAATACAGCTGACTTACCTCTATCCTTTTGACGGTTTATCAGCATCCCTCCACCACCCCATCTCCTCACTCTGAGTTCTCACTACACCTAGGGGGGTTCTCTGGGTTCGGGCCATTCCCGAGCTCTGAGCCCTTGCCCAGACAGCACGCCAAATATGCATTACTATACTCCGGCTAATTATATGTAAGTGTGAACACGTGAAGTAAGCAGTCCTTGCTTGCTCTCCGAATATTGACAAAGGTGTCACTATTTTCTGACCTTAAAACATTAATTCACCCAAAAATGAAAATTCTGTCGTTAATTTAATCACCTTCACATCATTGGTCCAGTGGTTCAATCATAATATTATGAAGCTACAAGAATATGCTGTCACATGGACTATTTTATTGATCTCCTTACCACCTTTCGAGTCCTTGAACGTGTCAGTTGCGTTGCGGTCTATGCAGGGTCAGAAATCATTTGAAATTCCTCAAAAATATATCAATTTGTGTTTTGAAGATAAATGACGCCCCATTCACACGGGGCGTCAGCGTTAACGCTTCACAGAGGGTGTGTCTGAAGCTTTGCAGTGATTGGCTAGCATCTGCACTAGTATATTTGCATAAGGTGATCTGATTGGCTGACGGCTGAGTTGGCGCTTGAAAAGTTGAAAAAAAAATTAACCTATGTTACAAGCAACGACACTGACAACACTGATTTCTGTAATTTCTACAGTTATTAACTGTATATCACCCAGTATAATACTGCAAATTCCCTTTGCAGTAAATAACTGTAATAACCATTGCATTATGGGAATTTTCTATGACATCAGACCCCAAATACACTCTGACAGTAAAGTTACAGACTTTACTATAGTAAACTGTTTTACAGTTTACAAACGTTTTTTGTCGGCTTATTAAATTAAGTTACTGAATTAAAATAATTTTCAACAAGCAACACTTATCCTATATTAACATTAGGTTAACTAATGTGAAATTTTGTTCAGGTGTTAGTATAATGTTGGCCAGTAGCCTATTGAGAAAAAAAAAAAAATTGTATGTTAGCTAGGTTAGACAAGTTATATGGCTAACTGTTAGCTGCTTTTTTAGTTTTAGAATTAGTTTGTTATAATATTAATGGAATTTAAGATTTACTGCATTTTGTTGTGTTTGTGTTTTAAAGGCAACTGCAATGAAGCATCAAGAAAGACCACTGACAGTTCATGGTAAGAGAACAACTATGGTTTTGAGAAGTTTGTGTATTTTTTGTGGGGTTTTCCTTTTAAAAGTGTGCCATTTCTTCTACTTGTTTTTCAGAGAAGACATTTCTGTCACTAACAAAGTGGATGGTGAGCTAAGGTGGTGGCCACGTTTTGGAGCAGACCTGGGTTTTGCAGATGGCTGTGTATTCTTTGGCTGCATGTCTTTTTCTCCATTATGTTTCTGTTGCCTATAGATTCTTTGTGAGGATACAACATAATGCACTGCAAAACGTCCTAAGGCAGGGGAAATGGTGATGATGCAGTTTTTTCAACTTCACTGAGCAGTTTAAGACTGTATTTTTAGGTGTTATACATTCATTGTTTTAAATAAAGTATTTGATATTTTGTGATTATTGTGTCTGTTTTAATTGAATGTCAGTAGTACCTGTGTAGAGTAAAAATAAAATAAATTTAAATGAATTATATTTAAATTTATAAAATCTACTGAAATCTATATTAAAAATGAATGAATTACAGTAGTATACTGTTGAATTTGATCTTTTAATAGTATTTGGCTGTAAAACAGCTACAGTTTGCAACTGTAAATTAAATACGGTTTGCTACTGTAAATTCTAATTACAGTAACTTACTGGCAACAGTGTTGCCAGTAAGTTACTGTAAAAACCCTTTGAAATGTCTAACAGTGCAACGCAACAGACCGGCAACTCCATTCGAAGTAAGTGAGAAGCGTTAACGCTGACGCCCCCGTGTGCATGGGGTGTTACGGGTTTGAAACAGCATGTGGGTGACAGAATTTTCATTTTTGGGTGAACGATCCCTTTAAGCGATTAATACACTAAAATGAAGGGACTAACTCTGTCCTAACATGAACATGGCATCATAGCCAGCTTTTATACAATACTGCATTTAGTTCTTGGCCAGAGGGAAAATGCTTAGCAGTAGATTTTACAATAAGGCAATGATTCTGAATGACATTAAAATCATGTTCCAGCCACTCTTTCCCAGTAGAGACTGAGAAGAGTGGAAGAACACGTCAGAGGAGACAATAAAACGAAAGATATTGTCCCCTGAAGCCCTTTTAGCACCTTGTGACAAAGTGACCCTTTTTAAATATATGTGGAAAAAACAACATGTTCGTCCGCCAGTTGATCGCGGTCTTTAAATGGACTGAGGGGAGTACTTCAGTCACCGCTGTCAGGAGCTGATGACAGGCATTTGCCAATTTTTCTTTCCATTAATGAACAGGAAAGAGGCCTGAGTATAAAAAAATCATTTCCATTGCTTCTCTTTCTTTTTTTCTTTTTCTTTTTCTTTTTCTTTTTCTTTCTTCTCAACATTCTGTGCTTCAGAAGTCTTAACATGGGCAAATATTTCTTGCTATTTTATAGCCTAATTAATAATCTTCTCAAAAACTTTCCAGGTTCAAATCATATTTCTAATTCATTCTCAGGTTTGATGATAAAACCTAATTAGGTGTCTACCCAAGGTGCAGATATCCATAAATCATATCAGATAAACCAATCTGAGATCCTGGAGGACGGAAAGAGAGAGAGTGGCTGTCTATCATGCTAATTTGAGGGAATTTTACTAGTTGGATGAGTCTCTGAGCATGTTTTCCCTACACTGGAGATTACAAGCTTCATCTATGATGTCATTTGAAGATTCACTAAGCAGCACCTCACAAAGGTTCCCATCTGCCCCAGCACTGTAATGAAGGGGCCACTGTATATGTGTGTAAGTTTATCTTCAGTGTGATGAAATCAGATCATTACTCAATGGAAGAAGAGATTGCATAATATTATAAATCCCTCACATACTTAAACATTTAACCTGGATTACGGGTTCAATCCTTCCAGTGGATCCTACTGGGGAAAAGGGGGAGGTTGATTAACGGATATCTTTAGCATCTGGAGGAGGAACGCCTTCACCTGCAATGATCTGAAGAAACAAATGACTCATTCACACACTCTAAATGATGTGTAATTGTGGATTTGATATACTTTTCCATTCAGATCTTACTTTTTTTTTACTAAGCAACATCTACATAACAGAGCAATTTTTTGGCAGGTTTTTTTTTCTTTTGTGTGTGTGAATAGGATGACCTTTTCAAGTTGCAATGCTGATGTGAGGGTGCTGAACAGACTGAGGTAAAACTGAAAAAAAGGAAAGAAAATATGTGATATTACTCCTTTTGTCTTCCAAGTCTGTGAGCAGGTTCTAGAAACTTGACTTTAAGAGGACAAGCTGATTCAGTAACACTGGATTCAGCATGACATTGACTGACAATGCAACCAGAGTGATCTAGTAGTTCCAGTTGCTTCTAGAAAGCCAGACATTTCACTATAGACTATGCTGACCAGAAATATAGGTGGTGTTTATTTTTGAATTGGGCTGCAAAATTTGCATGTGAAAATGCACTGTTATCCAAATGGTCTGAAAATGCATTAAGAAATGAAATAATTAGGAATTTCCCCCAATATTTATCACATAAAAAAAAAACAAATGTGATCGTGGCTGCTAATCCGTGATCCTATGTCTTCCACTTTTTTTCAACACACATAAAAACTACAACTGCCAAAGTCTGATTAATTATGCTCTTACTCATTCTGCTAGTGTTTACCACTAGCGCATGCTGATGATGTTTTGATTATTTATTCTTCTATAGTAAGGTACATCATAGCCTACGAGTCAACAGGTGTCATCATCATACAATTTACATGCATGTCCAAGTTTTTTTGATCCATGTAGGACAGTGTGCTCAGCAATGATCCATAGAATTGCTAAAATCGTGCAGTGCGTAAAAGGCTTTAGATTAATGTTGTAAATGCTATAGAAGTATTGTTCATTCATTCATCTTAGTTCATGTTAACTAAAGTAGTTAACTAATGTTAACTAATGAACCCTATGGAATTTACCGTATGATTCCATCTGTAGTAAAAGGCCAGTATGAGGCCTGATGATGGTTTTACACCACTAATATTTATCTTAAAAACAAAAATACTGATATTAACCAAAATATGGCATCATGTCACTCACACCTTAATCTTGATCTCAAAATGGAATAAATTAGAGCAACATTGTTGTGATTAGGTGGTACGAGAATGTTCTGATTTGACCAGATGTGGTACTTGGCTTGAGGTCTTTGAGAACCATTGGAGTTGCTACACAAATACAAATATTACACACTCACCAAAGAAAGAATTTGAAGTCTAGACAGCCTGTAACAATGAAGAAATGTTGCTCTCTTTGCTGTTGAGGGCATTGTTTGTTGCCAGGGATCTTTGATTGCCACCCCTAGTGTGAATCAATGGTGGTTTTATTAAAATCAACCTGTGTTGAAATGTAGGGCAAACTTGTTTGCAGAGAGCAAGCAAAAGCAAAAGCTCAAGTGTAAAAAAAAAAAAAAAGTCTTTGTTAGAAAGGTTGTTACAAAAAATACAAAATATAATATAATATAATATTAAACTGTCTTTTCAATATCTTTGGAGACAGAATAGTCGCCCTAATTAAAGAATCACCGACTAATGAGATCATGCTGAGGACAAACACACACTAGAGATAGTCATGGAACAGAGAGAATGGAATGCTAAAAAATGCAAACAGAAGCACACACACAGTCCGAGTTGGAGAGGCAATCCGGTGACGACATAATCTCTGTGCAAGACAGTCATGCATGGAAATGCACACTCTCTCTCCTTCACAGCGACACACACACGCACAACTCCCCAAACAGACACACACCAACACAAACGCACTGAATCTGGGACGCTAGTCATTCATCAGCTTGTACAGTCTCACAACACTTTCCCAGGGTTTTTTTCACAGTAGCAAATTTTTAGCATTATATGCAATAAGAAATAGCTATTTTAAGACACTGTGACAACAGGGTAAACAAATAAATCCCTTAACACCACAGCCACAAATGTTTTTTTTTTTTTTTTTTTCAATACACATCTTGGCTTGTGCTGGAACACTGGTTTGTGTGGGTCCCACTGGACTTCCTCAATCTTCTTCAACAGCTCCTGATGCTAAACAGACGTCCCAGTGGAACGCACGACGGAACTAGAACAAGCCTAAACTTTCAAAAATATACATCCTGAATGTTCAATTCGAATTTCATTTTCTGAAATGTCAGAATGCTCAAACTGCAGCAGGTGGTCTGCGAGCTTGTACAGAAAGGCTTGTACATGATGTCCTGCTGATGAAGATGCACAGGAAGGAAGTTACAATCTGTTCTGCCTACCGTTTTTTTTCCTACTCAAATGGTTAGTTCAGTCAAAACGGATAATTGTCATCACTAATTTACATTATTTATAGCAGTTTCTGCAGCTTTTTCCATTTTTGAATGATTCATTCTTTTAACCAGAGAAAAATACAATTACAACATCCTGTCTTTGTCCTAGGTGTGTCTAGATCAGCAGGACATCATGTTCACATCTTTGTACATGCAGACCACCTGCTGTCATTGTACTTTCCTGACATTTCAAGAGAATGATTAAAAAATATTGTTTCATATTGCTTCATTCCCAGACCTACCTCAGGACAGACACTCAACGCACAACAAACAATACTGTCACAAGGGAATATAAACAACAATCACTGAAGCTTGTTTTAAACGGTGAGGATTTAGTGGACAAAATGTACCTGGAGCTCATATGGAGAGCAACTGATGTTTATTGAAAACTGCTTGTTGTTATCTAGCTGTAACAGATGTTCAAGCATCTGGACCATCCTGTGGATTATTTTCTATTGTTAAAATCTGTTTACCTGACTTGGCACAATCTTCTTTGGGTTAAATGGATGATGAAGAAAATGGAGAAAAATAAAGAATATTAATATTATACACAAAATATTACATATTATTTAAAGTGAGGATTTGTCGTCTGGACAATCTAATATAACTGCTTTGTATTACAAGTTAATAATTTCCTGGTTAGTCCCACTAGCCCCTGCTGGTGGATGTCATAACTACACCATTCTACTACCAAAAAGCATCTTGGCCATTTAAAAGTAACCATGTATTCTGATTTTTTTGATCCCACTTCTTATGTTGACCCACAGTTGTTGATTAAACTGCTCAAAAGTTAACAATTTTTTTTTCTTGAAATCTTGTAAATATTATTTTATATTTATATATGCAATATTTTGAAAACCTTTACTGCAACTTAAACACTATAATATGAAAGACAAAAAAAAAAAAAAAAAAAAAAGACAAAAAAGACAAGGGGGATGGGGGGGTGGGGGGCTGGTTTTGGTTGTTATTTTTTTGGATCTCAATTACTAGACTGTTACAGCACAGAAAAGAAGTGTAAGAAACACAATTTTACCCTCACAAGGAAAAAAAAGACATGAGAAAAAGGAAGAGGAAGTAATCTGATAAAAAATTAGTCTGTGGTGAAGTATATACTACAGAAAAGACAAAGTTATTTCTCAAAGTTATTAATTTCACATGAAAAAAGAAAATAGTTCAGACAATAATTTAAAAAAAAGGAAAATTTATATTAGTACTTATTTTAAGCTTGTAGAAATTAAAGCGTAAATATCAACATTGTAAAATTAAGTTAAACCTACTCAACTTTTCTAAAACTGTTGTTACCATCATGCACTAGGGCATGACTAACTAATAAGGTTAAGGGGTTTTTTTGTTTTGTTTTGTTTTGTTGTTTTTTTTTTTTTTTTTTTTTTGCTGTTTTCCAGCTGTATTTACACTGTTGTATCATTGCTTTTGCTGTCAGGTTTAGTAACTTGCGATTTGTTACAGTTATTGTGTATTGTGTACCAAGCATTGAAGTCTTTGTTTTGAAGGCTTTGAGTACTGCATTATTAATTATGTATATCTGGTGCCTACGTGCTATTTCTGAATAACACATACACTTCAAAAGCATGGTTTAATTCATGCTATATTAAGTAAAATTCAAGTTAACTTTGACTAGGTAAAAATGAATCAGACTTTTAATTATTTATTTTGCTAAATTTACTTACATAGTAGATTTTACTCAACAACAAATTGTACAGAGCAGTAGCAGTAAAATTAAGTAAAGAAGTATTCAATTAAATTAGATAAAAATTAAATTAGCAGAATATATGATCATTAAAACGTCATCACAATCTGTGAAAAGTCTGTAGATATAACACAGCAGAAATAGATGGAGGATGGAGAGGAATTTCGTGTCTGAGTTCTATATAGAACTTTTGATACAATAGAAAGTTCCGGATCTTAAGAATTCTGGCAACACTTTATTTAAAGCATAATTACATGCAAGTAACCCTAAATCAAACACTAACCTTAAAATAAGTACAAGTATGTAATTACAATGTAACAAGGACATATTAAAATAAAGTTATTATTCTTAACTGAACTGAATTTTTAAGTGCAGATTTCAAATTATATACCTCTGTGTAGTCCTGCACCAGCAGAGTAATTGCCATTGACTGACATGAATGAGAATCTATAGCTTTCTCCAGGCATTATGAACCTCTTGCTCATCTTTGCCTTTAGTGTTCTTTCTTCACTCTTGTTCCACATAAACTCAGCGGAAGAGTGAATCTTTAAGTGGCTGCAGAGTGTATTTTGCGCAGCGGCTCATTCATTCCCTCACCATATTTGCCGTAATCTATTTATCGCCCAGTGCAGAGTCACGACGCGCTCCCTTGTGAGTCCACATTAGGAGTGAGAGTTAAGGCATGAAGAGATTTACATGTTAAATGTCACTTCCTTGGTAAACGTTTTTATGGGAATGTGCATGCAGCACGCTGTGTGTCATTAGTTCCCTGCCATGACGGATGATATTTTCTCTAGTTTTGATTCTGTTTTCCCTCAAACTGCAGAGTGAGTACACAACATGCCCATTAATATGTGGACAACATACTTTAGCTACATCCATTACTAGCATCCACATAAAATCAAACAAATGTTCAGGTTCAATTTTCAGCTATTCACTAAATTATAAATGCGTTCTGAAAAAGAATGCAACCTCTGACTCCGCCCACATGATTATTAGATTCCCATTTCTCACCTTCAAGCTAATTTTTTTGGCTTGTAAACGTCCTTATTTTTCCAGTAATTACAGATTTTATGCCCCTGTTTATGACTTCACTGTTTTGGCCATTAGTATTGTTTAGTCCTCTGAGGAACCATCTTGCGGCTATGGTTCTTGGCTAAGTTTTACAATCGAGGGTAAAAGCTTTCAAAATCTAACCTCAAACTTGAATATTCATCATATGCATATGCATAGAAAATCCGAGTTGCTAGTGTGCTCGCAGGTGTAAAAAAGTTGAGTAATTCAGCTGAGACAGAGGAAGCAAAATCTCTCACGTAGCACAGAATCACAACAAGGTTTCTGAGTGGCAGGTTTGAAATGGAAATGAGTGTGGATCAATGTTTAACTTAAACGCCTATTTCTGACAGTACCGACTTTTAAACAGCTGTAAAATCAATGTCTTAAACTGCTGAGGAAGTGTCAGTAAGTGTGAATAATACATCACACACACAAAGAGACAGACTTAAAAAAAAATTTGATTGGACCGTTTTTGATCCCAATCTGCCATGTGTCACTCAGGCTAGGCAAAAAGCTCCATGTGAAACCTCTAAGGTCATTCAGAATTCATCACTCTTGTAGTTTTGTAACTGGATTATGCTTTCATTCACTCATTATGGTAAAATCAATGTCAAAGATAGGATCTATAGCTTGTTTCTAATCATCAAAGATACAGTGGCGCCAAATATGCCACTAAAACTCCACAATTTACAATACAAATACTATATTGTATTATACATACTTGTACATCGATAAACAAGTTCTTCTCCCACACAAACATTTTGAACTTGCCATATGAGTTGAGAAAGTGTCTTGTTCTAGACGTCCTAATAAGAGTCATAATTTAAAAGGAACAAACTCTTACGCTGACGCCCATTAATTTTCATTCAGTAAATGACATTTCAGATTTCTTTTTTGACTTCCAAAAAGTGCCTTCCAAAGCCAGAAAGTACATCTGAGGCCGTCAAGTAGGAAATAACATTACTTTCACGCATAATTAGATATAGGATATAAAGATTCTTTGCTTGATGATTTGCTGTAATTGATTATTAAGACATAGTATGACATACATGCTGCTTTGAAGGCATGTAATTATGGGAATCAACAAACCCTGTTTACATTAAACATTATGATGGGTTGGGTGTTCGAAAGCCTTTTTATGTCTGTTGAGTAAACAAAAGTACAATGTGCGCTAAACTTCTTTCTAGATGTTTACTGTAATGTTGTTGGCTTAAGGAAATAGTTTCCAATCCTCAAGCAGCACCCTTGTTTTTATGTAACTAACATAATGCCAATCATTCTGTGCCCTGCAACAGACCCACAATACAAGCCAATGGGGAAAAAAGATGTTATGCAAAAAGGCAGCATTCAACCTTGTTCTACAGACATTTGTACAGTGGCAGAGAGAGCTCAACATGCTGCAAATGAAAAAAAAAAAAAAACACCCCTGCACATAGAAGAAACACCAGCAAATTAAGAAAACATCTTCATCAGTATACAACACATGCGCTGCAAATACAACGCAAGCAAAAATGCGTGCTGCATAAATGCACTGCAAATACACACATTGGAAATTTAGAGGGATCAGCAACAAGTGACCTGGCTGGGACATGCTTATCAATGTCTATTCTGAAAGATGAGATTTTTGTTTATTTAACATCCTGATGATTCTTTAGCTTTTTTAGATAAGCTGAAAACATACAAAATTACTGTAACTGTGAACTGTTATATAAGCTGGTAACATATGGTTACTATAGTTAAACAATGGTAACCACAAATGAACCATGATTTTGCAACATTTACCATAGTTTAATCATATTTGTACAATGTGGTTATACAAAATGTAATCAATACACCAAAAACCCGGTTACTACACTATAATAAATTACACTACAATAAATCCATGATTAATTTTCTGTAGTTGTGTTATATGTATTTGATGCACATTTCTGTATTGTTTGTGTTGCGAGTATTTGCAGTGTGCTTTTGTATTTTGTTGGGTTTTGAGTATTTGCAGCACGTTTCTGTTGTTGGTTAAGTTGTGAGTATTTAAAGCGTTTTTCTGTATTTGGTTGTATTGTGAGTATTTGCAACATGTTTCTCTATTTGGTTGGGTTGCAAGTATTTGCTGCACATTTCTGTTGTTGGTTGGGTTGTGAGTATTTAAAGCGTGTTTCTGTATTGTTTGTGTTGTGAGTATTTGCAGCATGTTTCTGTATTTGATTGTGTTGTGAGTATATGCAGCATGTTTCTGTATTTAGTTAGGTTGTGAGTATTTGCAGCGTGTTTCTGTATTTGGTTGGGTTGTGAGTATTTGCAGCATGTTTCTGTATTTGGTTGTGTTGAGAGTATTTACAATGTGTTTCTGTATTTGGTTGGGTAGTGAGTATTTGCATAATGTTTCTGAATTTGGTTGGGTTACAAGTATTTGCAGTGTGTTTCAGTATTTGGTTGGGTTGTGAGTATTTGCAGCACATTTCTGTTTTTGGTTGTGTTGTAAGTATTTGCAGTGCATTTCTGTATTTGGTTGGTATGTGAGTATTTGCAGCATGTTTATGTATTTGGTTGAGTTGTGAGTATTTGCAGTGTGTTTTTGTATAGTTTATGTCGTGAATATTTGCAGGACATTTCTGTATTTTGCTGTGTTGTGAGTATTTGCAGCATATTTCTGTATTTTAAGTTTTTGCACAACACGTGCTGTCAGACTGATGAATATGTTTTCTTAATTTGCTAGTGCTTTTTCTGTTTTTTTTTTTTTTTTTAACTTGTAGTACTTTGAGTTCTCTCGACATTTAAAGTTTCAGAAAGAATTCAGTGCAGTAATTAAAAACAAACTGATTTGCAATGGAATTGGCTGAAAAGCATCAACTGGAACTGTTCACTTTCATTGAGCAAGAACACATTGGGTACAGAGAGTTCTGTGTTGGTCAAACAAATGGGGGGGTTGGGGGAATCACATTTGCACAAATATATTAAGCAGCACAATTTTCAACAGTCATACAAAGAAGTAAAGTTTCCTGAGCAGCAATTCAGCAGTTTCTAAAGGATCACGTGACACTAAAAACTGAAGTAATTCCTTCTGAAAATTCAGCTTTGCCATCACAGGAATAAATTGAATTTTAAAATACATTAAAATAGAAAACAGTTCTTTTAAATTGTAATACTGCATATAAATAGTTGCTTAGGATTTGTGTGCGGGTTTCCATGGCTTTCCATCTGTGTATTTGCAAGCAGATGGCTTTCTGCATTTGGCAGTTGTTGTTGGGCACAGTCTCTGACAGGGTTAAAAGAACTGGAAGTTTGTTGGTTATTTGTTGAAGTAAAACAGGTGTGGAGAGCTAAGCAGTGACCCACAGTAAAGCCAATACAATGCTGGCATTTATCATTGGAAAGCCAGATAACGGCTATTGACGTGACTGCTGCTAAGGTTTGGAGAAGGCAATGCTAAGTTCAGGTGAGGTACTGAATCCAATTTTATTGTACTGAGCATATATGTAAGCGAGGAGATCATCCGATTAGTTTTTGTTAATAAATGATGAAGAGCCCGAATAGTAGCTTTTGTTAGCGTTATCTCTGTGCTTAATAGCAGTCAATGTTAATGAAGTCTTTCACAGGTACTTGGGTCCTGAGTATCAGGGCTTTTCAGGAACATTGTTTAGATTATTTGAGCGAATAATATTAGACGTAGAGGGGAATTAATGCAATCCTGTTGAGAGAAGAATTGCTAACAATTTCCTTGGCGTGACATTGTCTCTCACGTAACAGGCAAGAAAGCAGGACTGTGTAAAAAGCCTTTCAAAATTTAAGAACTCAGAATTGAGATCTCATCCTCTCCACAAAATGGCTACATGGAAGAGTGGATGCTATATGCACAAGTGAAGAGCCTTTACTGATACGCTTTTTATGGAAATACTCGAAAAGAGAGGCTAAAATTTACATTTGATTGCATAAGTTGTTAGGAGAGATTCTATCAGCACTATAGTAAACTAGAAAGACGGTTTGACCTTTAAAGAGTATTTGTCTGTTGGGAAAACAGTGCTTGGGTGTTTAACAGATGGTGTGCTTTTCTAGTTTTCCATTAGATTGAACTGAGGAAGTAAGTGCATGCTGATGTAACTGCATATATGAGTTCAGTCTGCCCTGCAGATTTGTGTTTTTTAAATTCTGCTTCTTGAAGCTAGAATCAAAGAATGTGTGACTGTTTCTGTACATTCAAAGGATGCCTGATTTCAAAGTGTTATTCAACACATTTTTTTTTTTTTTTGGATTGGACTGATGACAGGATATTAATGCTTATACTAAGTAAAGAAACAGAAACAGCAGAAATTTAATAAATTAATAGAAAAACTAATAAATAGTGAAAGGAAGAGCTAAGTAAAGGAGATCAAAATAAGTGCTTTAGACCACGAGAGGCACTGAAATGTAGACCTTGTTGGGTAACAACTAAAAATTAAACACAGATTTTTGTTTAGCGTAATCACTACCCTGTTCTCAAGAGGCAGGATCCTATGGTCAAGGCTTATAGTGCTATTTGTGGCTCACAATGGTAGTTGTTCACATGATTTTAAAAGGCATACATAAATGGCAAGGAAAAGAAGACCATTAATTAAACCCAAAACCATTTAAAGCAGTTTAGTTCACCCTGTGGCCATGTTCATAATGTCCCTGGGCAGCTATTTCCAGCCATGCAAGTACATCTCTGCTTAAATGGGACCAACAAGACCAAAATTTATTTGTTAATAACATTAATCTGTCAGTAAAACAAATGCCCTAAAAAACCTTTAACCAAGCCCTAATCCTAACTCTATAACAGGGGTGTTTCCTCTAAGGAAGCAAGGGAGGCAGTGCCTCGTCAAAATGTTGAATTAGAAAAAGAAACCGCTCTAGAAAAATAAAACAATGACAATATTACAAAATATATTTCAAAAGAAACATTATTTCTCTCACCTCCCCTAAGTTTTAACAGTCCCCCTAAAGTGTGAGGTGAGTTTGATGGGGGGTAATTGAGAATGAATGGGGGAAAGTCACGTGAGAGGAGGCAATGCCTCCATCGCGATATGATTGGATATGACTGGTTATGATCAGATGTGATCGGTTCATGCGATAAATCCTCTGAATTAACAATATTATGGTGTTAATGGGAAAACTAATTTAACAAGTAAATAAACAACTCACATGCTTAGAACCACTTTGTTACATCAAAATAAGACTTGAAATGACACAAAAACATGATATGTGTGAATTTTTGTTGAGTACACAGTTTGGTGAAATTTAAAGTAAAAATCCAGGTCTGTGACCAATATATAATATATAATGGCCCAAAAAATTCAAAAGAGTTAAAAGTTAACTGTTAAAAAGAACAGCTGAACATAAGTGCACAAATAAAATATGTTGTTTATATTGTTACTGCCTTGAGTTATTATTTTTAAATAAATATAAAATGATTAAAATACTAACTTGATGAGATTCATACATGACTTTAATAAATAGAATATCGATTACATTGTTAATTTAATAATATAAAATAGATTTTTTTTTTTTTTTCTGATAGTGAAAGTAATTTTTATTTAACCAGAAAAATGTGACTGTGACATAAATTGACATTTGATTGGGGGGGGGGCCGAAAACCAGTCAGTATCTGGTGACCACCATTTGCCTCACGCAGTGCAACACATCTCCTTCGCATAGAGTTGATCAGGTTGTTGATTGTGGCCTGTGGAATGTTGGTCCACTCCTCTTCAATGGCTGTGCGAAGTTGCTGGATATTGGCAGGAACTGGAACACGCTGTCATATACGCCGATCCAGAGCATCCCAAACATGCTCAATGGGTGACATGTTCGGTGAGTATGCTAGCCATGCAAGAACTGGGATGTTTTCAGCTTCCAGGATTTGTGTACAGATCCTTGCAACAAGAGGACGTGCATTATCATGCTGCAACATGAGGTGATGGTCGTAGAAGAATGGTACAGCAATGGGCCTCAGGATCTCATCACGGTATCTCTGTGCATTCAAAATGCCATCAATAAAATGCCCCTGCGTTCGTTGTCCATAACATACGCCTGCCCATACCATATCCCCACTGCCACCATGGGCCACTCGATCCACAACATTGACATCAGCAAACCGCTCACCCACATGACGCCATACATGTTGTCTGCCATCTGCCCTGTACAGTGAAAACCGGGATTCATCTGTGAAGAGAACACCTCTCCAAAGTGCCAGACCCCATCGAATGTGAGCATGTGCCCACTCAAGTCGGTTACGACGACGAACTGCAGTCAGGTTGAGACCCTGATGAGGACGACGAGCATGCAGATGAGCTTCCCTGTGATGGTTTCTCACAGGGAAATCCTTTGGTTATGCGAACCGATTGTTGCAGCAGCTGTCCGGGTGGCTGGTCTCAGATGATCTTGAAGGTGAAGATGCTGGATGTGGAGGTCCTGGGCATGCTGTCTAATCAGCATCTTGATATGCCACACCTGTCAGGTGGATGGATTATCTCGGCAAAGGAGAAGTGCTCACTGACACAGATTTAGACAGATTTGTGAACAATATTTGAGAGAAATAGGCCTTTTGTGAAATGTCTTTGATCTTTGAGTTCAGCTCATGAAAAATGGGGGCAAAATGTTCATTTTAAAGAAAAACGTCAGACGTACTTGGAGACTTTTGCATCTGAACTCTTCATATATATGCATTTTGACTACTTAGTAGTTGCTATCGGGATGTAGAGAGACTTACAACCAGTATAACAAAAACTGTGAACCAAATCACCTACCCTGTCTTTAAGAGAATGTATGCATAAATGTAACATGATGAATCGACAAAATACACTTACATTTAAGATACAAACTATGTATAAAAGTCTCAAAGTCTTGCACAGTGTTACTTCTCAAGGCAATGTATCTTGTTTCAAGAACTCATTAAAAACTCATAAGAAGTCATTTTTCACAGCGTGTGCATGTACACTGTCTTAACTAAGGCAGGACCTCCATTTTAAACTCTATCAATAAGACAACTGGCTCATTTAAGTGTAAGGCGGGACTATGACTGCCATATTGAACATTGCAATTTCTCATATTCATGTATGTATGAGTGGATCGTCTGAGCAGTCAACAGTCTCTGATTAAACAGACCACTTAAATCTCTCTCAAGCAACGAGGCCATAACAACGCTCAGAGATCATGCAGTGGAGGTCTCAGCAAAATGGTTGTGCACACAAGACACTTAATCAAACAAATGAGTCCTTGGTTAGTGGCAGGCACGTACATGTAGGTCGTGCTCAGTGCTCAGATCACTCTTTTTTTTTTTTTCCAATGGTTGGTCGTCTGTGAAGTTATTTTCATAAATCGTGAGCTGCTCAGGATGCACCGCTGTTCACGTCAGTGTTTAATCAGGCAAGTAATGCTGTTCCACTTGAGTTTGGAATCTAACAGCCCCCAAGGGCAACTTTTGACACCTGTCAACATTTACAATGAACCATTATTGCATCACAATTAGCATTCAATATTCAAGCATCGTTACGAAGACTGGATTCTGGACTCATGAATCACTGTGTTGCAATTAATGGTATTAGGCAATCAACGACTTCTTTATGCTGTAGCGTAATGAGTAGAGACAAAATGGCAGGCCTTTGGAAATCTCTCCACCGTGATGATTATGGTGTTTTGATGGAGACACCTCAGTGGCAAAATCCATCAAGATGTAAGGCCAAGGAAAAAACGACAGCAAAAGTAATTAGCCATCATGAGGAGCAGACCCAGCAGCAACATATAACCACCTTGTTGGGACAAAGAGGCAGCCTGGAGAGCCAGGTTGCTGCCGTTATACCCTCTTGATTGTTGTCTCAAAGCCTCATATGAACCAATTTAGACCACAGGATAATTGGCTTGCTTTCTTCTCCATCTGCTTTATTACGCTGGAAAACTGAACTGAAATGGGAACTCACTGCCTCCTTTCTTTCTTTCTTTCTTTCTTTCTTTCTTTGTTTTTCTTATTCTTTCTTTCTTTCCTTCCTTCCTCCCTTACAAATTTCTCTTTCCTTCCTTCCTTCTTTCTTTCTTTTTCTTTCTTTCCTTCCTTCCTTCTGAATTTCTTTCTTTCCATCCTTCCTTCCTTCCTTCTGAATTTCTTTCTTTCTTTCTTTCTTTCTTTCTTTCTTTCTTTCTTTCTTTCTTTCCTTTCCTTCCTTTCTTCCTCCCTTCTGAATTTCTTTCTTTCCTTCCTTCCTTCTGAATTTCTTTCCTTCCTTCCTTCCTTCCTTCCTTCCTCCCTTCCAAATTTCTTTTTCTTTCTTTCTTTCTTTCTTTCTTTCTTTCTTTCTTTCTTTCTTTCTTTCTTTCTTTCCTTCCTTCCTTCCTTCCTTCCTTCCTCCCTTCCAAATTTCTTTCTTTCTTTCTTTCCTTCCTTCCTTCCTCCCTTCCGAATTTCTTTCTTTCCTTCCGTCCTTCTGAATTTCTTTCTTTCCTTCCTTCCTTCCTTCCTTGCTTCCTTCAGATTTTTTTTTTTTTTAAAAGAAAATATAAAAGTTGTTAAACAACAACAAAAAATGTCCTGTTGTCCCTCCTTTTCTTAAAAGAAAAAAATCTTTCCTTCCTTCTGAATTTCCTTCCTTGCTTTCTTGCTTCCTTCCTTCCGATTTTTTTTTTCTTAAAAAAAAAAAATATACAATTGTTAAACAACTCCTTTTCTTAAAAAAATAAAATAAAAATCTTTATAATGTAATATACTGACAATCTCAGTTTTGGTAATCTTTGCCTATATGGAGGGTTATGGAATATTGTGGCCAATGGGAGGCCTTGAAGTCAAAAAGGAAGAACCACTGGTCTAAGGGGACACACATATCAAGTACTGATATTGCCTTTCTGGTAGCTGTTGGTCATTGGAGAGTATAGGCTTGATGCAACGCCTTGAGTATTTGTGGTGTAACTTAATTGATGAGATACACAAAAGAAGATTAGATCTTTATCTATTTAACATAAAATCCATATATGGCCATTACCCAGCTGAACAGATATACTGTACACGCTGCATTTGCTATAATAAGAGAATCTGGTTGTTATAGCTAGACCAAAATTAATCGTCAGTAGCAGTCACAGTGCCACACATCCATATCTACCTAGAACAAGCAGTATCTGCCTCTAAGGGTGATTTGCTTAAACTGGGACACTCAAATTTATTCAAAATCCCATCAAATATTCACTTCCACTGCTAAATATTGCATATATTTGAATGAAAACTCTTCCTTTTGTCTTCTACTACTAAGCAAGGTACGTCCGTCATTTATCACTAAAACACCCACTTCACTAAAGAATCTACTTTGCTTATTTGACTGTAATATTGCTCTCTTCCTCAGTAAACGTGCATTGTATTGTAATGCCCCAGTGTAGCTTGAAAGCATCCTTTCCCATCTTTTTTTAATATCCCTTTCTTTTTACCATCTAAAAGAAGGATCAAGCAATTTGCTCACCTGGTGTCTCCCTGAGAACCTACACTTTCAAAACATATTCTTTGTCTTTTCAAATATGCATTTCTTTGTGAAAGATCAAGCAAAGATTTTCCTCACCTGCTGTCTCCTTGATAATCATTGTAAGCAATTGATTCCAGCAACACTTTCAAAACAGATGACAAATAACTGAAGGAATTTAAAAGACAGGAGTGTGAGGTTTTCCAAACACACACCTACTGTCTAGTTGTACACAATTCCCAGAGTAACGCCGTAAAAAATGACCATAATCTCAGCAACCAGCATTGTTATTATAAACTAACAGAAGCAATGGCATCAAATCGTTTATCTCCTTTCCAAGAGTCTATTTTCTATCTGAAACAAGGGCACATTATTTTCACTCAGCTTAAGGGAAGCATAAAGGCAGACAATAGAGACAGAACACGTTGAAGCACAGAGTACTTAATCTGACACACTCAGGAGGCCAGAGCAAGATCCAATGTTCAACATGATTTGTGTCACAGAACACAAAGCAGACACTTAGACAGAGTTAACTTACAGACAAATACAAGTGTAGATACTTAAAGTAAAATGCTAACTGCATTGTGTATTTCCCTGCACTGTTTACATTTTTAACAACCAATCTGCAAAAGGAATTATGCAAAACAGGCTGCCAAAAATCTAGGAGGAACACAATTTGCACTGCACAAATTGGGATTCTACATTCCATGAGTTAGATTCATAGCTACCAGACGGAATTTTTACAACCTTACAGTATAACAATATAATAAGGTAACAATTGTTAGTGATGCACCAAAATGTCGGCAATCAAAAATTTTCAGCTGGAGAAGAATAAATCGTCGGTTTCAGACAAAATCACTGAAAGAACTTCTTTGATGACAGTTTGACTGTCAACGTCTATTTTCTGCACACAGTGTAGATAAGCTGCAACAGTTAATATGTCAGGAGTGAAGACTCATTTCCCCCTGACCAAAAATTATACTAGAGTAGCAATATTAGAAATTAGTTTAAGTGAAATATCAAGATGTGACTTGTTGTCAAAGTAATTTATCATCTGAGAACACAACACCCTGAAGAGTTCAATTACTCAAAATTGAATTACAAAAACTCGTTTTTGTTTTTTGGCTAAATGAAAATGTTTATTTTGGTTTAGGTTCTTAGTTTTTTTTTTCTCTCAATCAGGTGTGTTAAATAAGGGAGACATGCAAAATGTGCAGAGCAGGGGGCCCTCAGGCTTGGAATTGAAAACCACTGATTTAGAAAAGGGTTCACATTTTAGTATGCCGACTAATTCTCACTAATTTCCATTTCATGTCAACTTTAAATCTAATTTAAAAATGTCAGCCAATAACGACCAATAAATGGTACAGCGCTACTATTGTGCTTCCCAACTTACAAGAAGTCCCATCAGATACCACATGTCTGTAGCACTCTTATATTGACAGAAATATATGGGATGTAATCTTCCAATAAACCCCAGGTCCCCTCCAGCCTAACAGCACCCCAGCCCCACATAGCCGCCAGCAGGTAATTGTCAGAGTGCAGGTGAATTCATCTTGTCAGAAGATGATGGACAGATGGGGGTGACCAGGCTGGCACCATTGATTTTGCAATTTGTAACGTCGCACCAGCGTTCCTGAGCGCTGTCACGCAGCTCCAGCATGCTGGCTGGTTAATTTACACAGGCCAGACCAGAACGAGAGGAGACGGGGGAGGGAGGAAGACAGAGAAAGATGCAAAGACAGAGACACGCTCATTCATCTCATACACGCCTGCTGGACGGGCGAATTAAACCCTTAGAGCAAAACAGGACATGACATGTCCAGGTCATCTTAGTGAGACACCCAGTCGTGGTGATGTACTGCGACTGGGGACAGAGTCATCAGCAATCTTTTTCATCCACTCACTTCATCATGACTTTCTGGCACTTGCTTCTGGTTAGCATGCTATGCTACGGAATAGCAGAGCTGTGTGCTACATGCCGCTCCGTAGATTTATGAGGTGATGGAAGGAGAGTGGATCTTTCGACAGTTTTACGACAAGACCTGCCAGCACACTCGACCTGATGGATCCGCTAGCCTTGAGCAACTAGGATACGTTTTTTTGTGGGCTTGGACACAACATTTGCACAGGCTAGTGCTAGGCAGTCTGTTTACAAGGAACTGATAATAACTGCTGGCAATAATAACGCAATAATTATCCCACAAAAATTTATACACAATAAATGATTAACACAGAATACATGACGATAGTATAAATATAGATGCTATTTGTTAAAGCTCAGGGACAGCTAAATGAATTTTATTTGGTTTATTTATCTCATAAATCTGCTAAGTAATAGTAAGTTTGACAGCTAAATCAAACTCGAATTCTCAGAATTTTGGCTAGTGTTCTGCCAATGTTCTCTCAAAGGTATAAACAAACATTCTTCCAGAAACTAATGTTAATATAATGTTACCTGTGTTTTTTTTTTGTTTTTTTTTTTTAACTCTTTCTTTGCCATTGACTGAAAGTCATTAATTACTGCGTTTACAATGCATGCCTTAATGCACAGTTCTGACCTTTTGACCTCATCCAATTTTTTGGCGTCTGTTTACATTTGTTTTTGACATGACTGGTGTTTGATATCTGTGTTTACATTAATTGTGCCCAAAATGATTGTCAGTGATTGCTTTACTATGCACATTATTTGCCATCATGGACAACAGCTGTCATGGATGTTTTGACAAAAGCTGACTGAACGGATATAGACCAGATAATAATTTGTTGTTATAATAGTAATTTGTTGTTATTTTATCTACAGCTCATTAGATGTAGAGTTCTGAGGTGAAATAAATAAGCTCTGTAAGATATACATATATATATATATATATATATATATATATACTAATTAATGAGACGTGCAAGTGAGTAGCCTAGTAGTGAAGTTTGCTGGTTTATTTGCAAAAACAGCTAAGTTAACACCTCATTGCTGAGAAATATAATGTAGCTTTTAGTAGCGAAGCTGTTATATTTATAAAACTGACAGGGCAAGGTTTAAACACCAGATCCTGAATTTCTTTGCGCAATTCCTTTCCTCTCCAGGTTGGAAGAGAGTTTTTGCCCCAGGTGGAGGAGTTTAAGTTTCTTGGGGCCTTGTTCACGAGTGAGGAAAAGATGGAATGTGAAATTAACAGATGGGTTAGTGCAGTGGCAGCAGCAATGCGGTCAACGTACCAGTCTTGTTATAGTGGCTTAGACATCTGTTCTGGATGCCTTCTGGACGTCTACCTGGGGATGTTTTCAGGGCTTGTCCCACAGGGTGGAGGCTCCTGGGAAGACCCAGGACACGCTGGAGGGTCTATGTGTCTCAGCTTGCCTGGCAACACCTTAGGATTACCCCAGAGAAGCTAGAGGAAGTGTCTGGGTAGAGGGAAGTCTGGAGTTCCTTGCTGATACTGTTGCCTCCACGACCTGGCTCCGGATAAGCGGTTGATGATGGATGGAATGGATGGAATTTCTTATCTTTATATAAAGTTCCCATCTCAAAGAAATGCTGAAACGCTATTTTTATGGGCAAACGTGATCTGATTTGGGCCACATTTGCCTGCAGTGTGAACGTAGCATAAGTAACACTTCCCCGTCATGGACAAAACTTTCTGGACTTCTGTGTTTTCACTGTTATACGATAGAGGGCGCTATTACACATTTTCTGAAAGAGTACATAATCTCATCTCAAAACACAGGCAAAGAAGAAGCAGAAACAAGCAATAGTAGATGCATATATACAATAACGGAGTGTCTATTTACACTAAAAGTGCAAACAGCCTGCCTTGTTGGCAGAGGCTATTTACACTAACTCCGCCCACCAATGTGTCATTGGGATACTCAACACTACAAAAGTCACCTGATAAATAACTGCTCCAGTGGTGCAGTTGATGAAGTGTGTACTGTAGCATCGTGCACATAAGTGTGTACATATCATATCACATTAATTTTCAATAAAAAATAAGGAAATAATCTAAAAGTTGAAAATAAAGTATCCGTTAGGATTAGGCTAGTTGGAGAGATTGTCCCAATAAGGTGGCATCCATTTAATAATTTGAATTAAAACTATAATTTACAATCAATAAGTTATTACTGCATACTGTTTTATAATGTAGTGCAATACTGAGGTGCAGATAATTGCCTCTATTTGCAATAAGTATTATGAATAGCAAAAAATCTTGCTATTTTAACACTGCAAATAGAATCTATAGCTATTTGCACTTGTGTATATATAATAAATAATATCTGTAAATAACATCTATCATTTAAAAAATAAATAAATGTTATTTGCACTTAGTGTAAATAGCACTATACAATATCTCTATTTGCACTATATAAACTACCTTACTTTACAGAATGAAGTAATTTGTTGTTGTTGCTGCTGTTGTTTAAAATCAGAGGCTCTGGTTTTATTATTATTATTTATTTATTTCCGTATTTTTGTTAGCTTGGTATCTATCATCCTGGCTACTTTAAGAATCTTCATGTTTAAAAAAAAAAAAAAAAAAAAAGAATTAGCATTTTTTGAGTTGAATATGAAGCTATGCATCAGTTACAAGGTATATTTAGCCAGCAAGAAGAGATTCTGTTTAGCATGATATGCCTTTGGTTAGCATACTATGCTATGTAATAAAAGAGTTGTGAACTACACGCTGCTTTGTAAATTTATTAGGTGAGTGGATCTTATGGCAGTTTTACAACTAAACCTGCCAGCACACTCTACCTGATGGATCCGATACATTTTTGTGGGCCTGGACATAACATTTTAAGCATGCAGGTTAGCACGAGTCAGTCTGTTTACTCAGAACTGATAATAATTCCTGGCAAAAGCACAGATAATTACATACGCCAGTCTGGAAATGATCTCGAGAGGTCTCCGGTGCTAGCGCTGCCATGCTAATTCACTCAATAATCAATCAAGGGCTTTGGCTCTGACATATTACTGATTCATCGCCACCTCCTTTGCTACCCCTTGTAGTCTCCCGCCCCTGAAATATTTTTCTTAACCCCCACTTGCTTCCTCCGTGCCAGACCGGTCTCCACGGTATTATGTGAGCAGATGTGCGGAGTGTTTTTGGCTAACAGATAGACAGCAGCTCTGGCTTCCACATCTATCATTCTCCCACAGCCTCCCATGCATGGGTTAGGACTGCCACCACAACAGGAATAATTCACATGCTGCACTTAAACCCTGACAAAGATGCTATCATTTTCACTGTTTCTACTCCTTGCTTTCCTTTATAGTCCATTCAGGCTTTCCTTGTTTATCAGTGGACACTAGAGTTGATTACATTTAACGTGACATCTGAGACTGTGGTTTCACAGAAGTCACTGGAGAACAGCGGCACTTCCGTTTTGTTTACACAAGCTGACAGTCGTATGTGCTGGGGAACAGAAAGCTTAGCTAGACAGATGTTCACTGAAAAATGAAGGAATGAATACCATGTGATGGTATGGTAGTAAAACTCAATAGTGCGCAAATCCTATAAACAGATACTCTATTAAAATCATGTAAATCAAGTATAAGTATGAGTACAGTTTACAATTTTCTGACAAATTCTGTGAGTTATTAACTTAACACTGGATCATCGAATCAATTATGTTTTAGCTCAACCAGAATCAGAATCAGAAACTGAGAATCCGCTCAATTCACGTAAGTGAATCACTCTGTGTGATTTGTGAACCAGTTCAAGAGGTTCATTGAAAATATTCGGTTTTGCTGTAGTAGAATAAAAATATAAGATAAACAAGTTTCCCAGACTGACAACACTTTAGTATAGTACATATACTTTAAAAAATGTACATACTCAGCCAGTGTTCGAATTGTGTCAAAGCTCTTGGGGGGTCCCACTAACCAAAACAAAATTCATCTTTTCAATATAGAGGAAACACAAACGCTGCATCTGAACTGGCATTTAGATGCATTTATCCACTGTTTAATGCAAGACATGCATGCATTTAAGCTGCAGTTACAAATGCATGCAACTGTTTTAATACTTTAATCCTAAAACGTTGAATGCTCAGTAAGTCAGTAAGTGTCAGTAAGTCACAATTAACAAGTGAGTCATTGCAATTGAACCGAATCATTTAAACAGTTGATTCATTCAGGAACGAAACACCGTCATGTTGTTTAGAGATGCAAAACAGTGCAGTGGCTGTGTTTGGAATGATTTTTGTTGGCGAAATAGAGCAAAAATAGGCAATATGGTGTCTAAAACGTAGGTCTCTTAATATTAACATCTAGTTTATTGAACTGTTGTATAAAATCAATATCACATTTGTGATTTTTGCAAAAAAAAAAAAAAAGGCACTCTTCATTTGATATTGATTAACTATATGAAATGATATAAATATAATCACTCGCACTCTAACTGAGCACAGTCAGTCTAGCGAGTGTTTAAGTACTCATAACTCCTCTTATAATCAATGAAGCTGTCCATACACTGTATGATAAATGAATACTGTTACTTACATACTGTAGTTCGTACATCTACACTTTGTTGCTTATAATGAGGGGATTTGCAAGTTCAATCTGAACAAAACTCCAGGTTTCAGCAATGACTGCTCTGAACGCCTCTGATTGGCCACTGCATTCTAAACTCAGAGTCGTGTGATTGGTTATAATGCGCAACGCTGTAAAAATGCGTAAAAATAAAATATGAATTAACGTGAGCAGGTCTAAATTTAATACAGCAATCGAATATTTTCATTTCATTTTTCACTACTTTTATGTTTGAAGTATTATATTGAAAAACCAGGGGACCCCCCAAGTATATATTTTTGGGTGTTATGGGGGGTCCCTTAATGCTTATGGGAGGTCCGGGACCACCACCAGCCCCCCCTCAATTCGGACACTGTGCTCAGCAAAATAATGGCTGCTGAAAATTCAGCTTTGCCAATGCAGGAATAAATTACATTTTAAACTATATTCAAATAGAAACAGTTACTGAAATTGCAATATTTCGAAATATTACTTTTTAAAATGTCACCTATTATGTCCATTTTTACAAGATGTAATATAAGTCTCAGGTGTCCCCAGAATCTGTCTGTGAAGTCTCAGCTCAAAATACCTCACAGATAATTTATTATATCATTTTGAAAATGCCTATTTTGAGTGGAAGCAGAAACACGCTTTTTTCGTGCATTTCTCTTTAAATGCAAATGAGCTGCTGCTTCATGACCCCTTTTTCAGAATAGGGCTGTGCCTTTACAGCTCATACCTCAGTTACTCTGTCAAAAAAAAAAAAAAAAAAAAAAAACATCTGAGTGAAATCTGAGTGGCTCGTTTTTTCACATACTTGCAGAGAAAGGCTTACCAAAACAAAGTTGTTTTCACATTTTCTGGGTTGGCAAGATAGCACTTAAACGCAGAAAAAAATAAAAACTTTCACCGTAAGTCACCTTTAATCAAATAAATGCAGCCTTGGTGAGCATGGGAAATTTCTTTCAAAGACATTTATAAAATCTTACCGACCTACTACTATTATCCTTGAATAAATTAAGCTGTTGAATACATAATTACCACATAATACGTAATGGTATTATAAAAGATAGAACTGGTTAATTTAAGCTCAAAGGTACTAAATTGAATCTCATTTGCTTTACTTTCCTCATAAAACTCTGGAGAATCCTAGCAAGTAATACTAAGTTTGAATGCTAAATTAAAGGCTTAATTCAATCTTCCAGTACACACCTACCACCTCACTACTTCATGAGTGATATTTATATACTTGATAAATAATGGTATTATGTTATTTTCTGAGTTGAAAATGGAGCTAAGAATCACTTTCAAGATAAATTTAACCAGCGAGAAGAGATGCGATCAGCAGCCAGTGGCGTCTGCCATGGCGACAGCTGAGGCGCTCTGTCCTGCCCTGGGACTTCATTACTCCATCTCTCACCATCCTGACACTCGAAATATTGGGAGGAGCTTTCTGGTGAATATTGCATGATGAGACATACCACAGAAGTCTGGGTAAATATGAGGACAGCTCCAAACACAGACAGTATTCAGAGGAAGGGATAAATATATCTTGTGATAGAGCAGAAGAAAGAGGGTAAACAACTCTTGTGGAGTGATGATGGATAAAGAATGGCGGGGTGTTCTTTCACTGGACTTGAGACTTTGATCTATTTTAATGATATTATTTTGTCCAGTTTTCCATTTAAATCCCTAAAAATATATTAATATTCAGTGCTCAGTTATTACTAATAATGGGTCTTATTATTATTATCAATGCTGAAAACAGTTTTCGATGCTTTTGTGGAAACAGTGATACATTGCTTTAGGATTTTCTTATGAATAGAAAGTTCAAAAGAACAGCATTTATTTGAAAAATAAATCTTTCCCTAGTAAAAAAAAAAAAATAGATTTAAATGCATTTATTTTATACTAAGTATCGTTTAAGTCTATTAACATATTTACCAACATATGGCTTGAGACTTACTAATCAAACTTGTATTTGTGCACAATGCACATTTCTTAATATTAAGCTTAAAATATGTTTTAATGTCACTATTGATGAGGATTGTATGATCTTTAAATACAAAATATTTAAAGTGTACCTAAAGTATACTTGCAATAGTTCCACTTTAGTACAATCAAATATACTTAAATATAACTTTAGTTGGACTTCAGCTCTACTTCCACACAATTAAAGTGGAGTAAGTACAAAATTAGTTGTTCCAATTTAGCAGACTTTAAATATATCAGTTTATTAAGTATAATTGCAGGGTATTTTTATTAAGCACATAAAATGTGAATGTATTTGTAGCAGTGGCGATTTCTTTAAGACTGCAAGGGAAGCTCAGCTTCCCCTATAATGTCACAAAATTAATGGTCAAATTATGTACTATTGTATTAACATTTTATTGACTAAAAATGCGTTAGAAAACGTTCATCTCAAAGACGAGTTCGTTCAGAATCAGTTAGATATAGCAGGTCGGCTGACTTGATTTTCTTCTCATACATTCCCGTAGCGTCACAGTGCATTTCCCCGTTGAAGCCCAGCGTCCATTGACTTCAATGGGGCTGCTTTGAACGTTTTTTTTCAGTGCTTTGAAACTAGACGGTCATTGGATAAACGCTGCGATTATGTCCCGCCCACGGACGCTCAGCGTCTCTGGGGGTGAATGAGGAGCAAATGAGGAGTGGGCTGGCCTGGACTCCGAGCTTCTGCATGATGATTGGAGGGTCTGTCGAAAGATTGCATCTCCTTTTGACTGACAGCGATTTTGTACTATAAGGAATCGCTGAAGCTATTCGCGCTCAGTCCCATCGTGGATTTCTCAAGTTCAGTCGAAATAAAACTGCTGCAACCTATTTCTTTATATTTGCTTGGCGAAATTGCTTGATTTTCATCATACATTTCACACAATTATACACCACATTCCTTGTTTCACTTTTACAGAGTTTAATATTTTTTTTAGATCGTTCATTCATTCATTCATGTTAATATTTAATGTAGTAATCAATATATATATATAGATTACTACATTAAATATTAACATGGAGGATGACTATAAATTAATATAAATATATATATATATATAGTAATCTTGAAAAATTTTAACATAACATAATGAAACCTTATATTTCTATTAAAATACTTTAGAAATAAATAAATAAATAAATCTCCATAATAACCTTATTTAAATTGCAAAATATTTATACTATATAGTAGCATCTGACTAAAAGAAAAAAATACATCATATTTTGCATAATAAAACTAAAGCTTTTTTTTTTTACGATTGTTTGCATTGTGACTTACTTATGACAATAAGGCACATTCTTGTGAATAAATAAATAGACAATTTTACGATGTAGGCCGAAAATGAGCTTCCCCTATTTGACAGACCAGTAGCCGCCACTGATTTGTAGTATACTTAGTATGAAATTAATTTATTTTAAATACATTCTAGTATATTTATTTTCACTAGGGTTTGTAAAATTATAAATGCTCTTATCCGAAATTTTGGAAAGTGTTTTCAACATTGACAGTAAGAAAGAGTTCTAAATAAGCATATTAGAATGATTTCTGAACGATCATGTGACACTGAAAACTGGATGCTGAAAATTCAGTTTTACATTGCAGAAATTACATTTTAAAATATATAATTGTAATGCTATTTCACATTAATGCTTCTTTACTTTTACTGATTTCACTGTGAACAAATAAATGTAGCCTTGTTGAGCATAAGAGACTTTAAGACATCTTAATTATTTTAAACTTTTGACTGGTATCCTTGCATTTTTTTCTTGTCCAAAAGCGATTTTGCGGATTTCAGTCTTAGGGTCTCTCAGTCCCATTTCTAAGCATCAGCTGATGTGGCTTAGAGTAATATTTCTTATCTTAAGTGCAAGAGGTCACGGGTTCCAAACTTCCACTTTTTAACAAATAGAATTAAAACAGTGCATCTGTTTCTAAGTAGATACACATCAGTAACTTAGCAGCAGATAAGGCTGCATTTTAATGTGATTTGACTCGTTACTGTTTCCAGTATAAAAATAAAGACAGGTCAAAAAAATCACAGATTTTAAGGATGTTGACAGCTGAATTAACTGCAGCTTTTTAGGCTGAGATGAAAGTGGCTGAAATTTGTCTAAATAATGTCAAGAAACTCCTATGGGAAACTGCACTAATGCTTAATCAACACACCTTAGCCACCCCAATGAACATCATCAACATTTCATGAAGTATCACAAGGTTTTTACTTGAACATGACGTTTCATTAGTAATAAATAGGATGAATTGGGTCAGAAAATTTGAGAGTTGTCCTAAAGCACACTTTGATATGAAATCAGACACACATTCATAAACATACCTCCACATGATTAAATAATTACACCTTATGAATACCATCTAAAACAACTGACAATCAGGTATAATAGAAATATCTTACTATCTAAGACAATAGAACTGCTTGATTTATACCACTATTTATACCACTGATTTATAACTATCCATGAATGCAGGGAGTTGTGTAGCGTGTGGAACTTCTTACATCTCTATTTTTTACTTTAAAATCTGATTTTCCCGAGCTAGTGTCTGAGTTGACTGCATGTCCACCTACGCCTGCTCTTGATCAGAATGCTGTATCTCTAAATGCTTGCTTCTTACAAAGCTGTAGCAAGTAAACTGCTCTTAGGCTGAAAAAAATAAATAAATAAATAAAATGAAAACTAGTAAAACATTTCATAGCAGTCTGCTAATGGTCCCAAGTGGCATGATCAATGAGGATGGTCTGTAAAATAATTTAGCCAGAGGCAAGTTATAGGGAGAAACTTTCTGGGATAACAGAAGTAACCTTAAAAAAGAATTATTTTGCACTATGAAACAGCTCAGTCTGATTTTATTAACTACTATAGAAAAATAGATATGACAGTTTTGCTAACAGACCTATTTCATGTGATTAGTTTGTCTTGAAAAGCTGTAAAAAATAAATGAATAAATACATTTATGTTGCTATGTTTGCGCATTAAAGACAGCATTAGTGGAGGGAATTTTTCACTTAAAAAATCACTGAATCCTTCACTGAATTCACATATTCATTTCAGAAGGAAAAAAGTTATTCGCTTTATAAGTGAGTCAATTAATTGTTCACGTAACTGATTTGGTTTAAAACACAAAATCAATCATTTGTTCCAAAAAGCACTAAGTTGATTGTGATTTAGCTTCATTTTTTTCATTTTTTTTTTTTTTGACAAAGCAAAATAGACAAATTAACTATTTTATGACTAAATGTAAGGCATGTTTGTTTTAATAGGCTATTAAAACAATATATCATACATGCAATCAGTAAAAAAAAAATAAAACATATCAAGTCAAGAATTGCATATATTGTGTCTTCTATTATTTTATTTTATTTTATTATTTTATGTCTCTTTTTTTTTCGGTCTGTCTTTCTTTTTCTGCCTCAGACTTTTTATTTTTACCTCTAAAACATTACCGTCACAAAAAAAATGTATAATTCTTCAGTATTGGAATTCTTTTTCTCGCTCTCATCATTCCTGCAATCAGTCAAGCAGGAGCTCAAATTTCTTATAAATCCGACTGGATTTAGCCCTGCAGTATGGAAACTACTGGAATATGCTTTCATGCCCATTTTGTGTCAACAACAGCGTAATTTCATCCTGCAACATTTTTCATTTCAGTCTGGCAGGTCTACATGGTAGAAAAGAGACAGCTGTTTATTTATTTATGTTCCATAGACGGAAAGCGCAACCGCTAATCTCCTGGATCATTTGCCTAGACGTACGGCTCGCCGTCGCAAATCTAAAATATTGCACACGTGACAGAGAGATGCTGTCTGCTGGTTTAAACATTATTGCAAAATATAATATCAAATAGCTTCCAAAGTCCTCGCAACTATTATGAAGCGACATAAGATTGTGTTGTGCACATTTCTTTCAATGTAAAAGTCAACATAAATTAAAACTAAGTGTATATTTACTTAACACTGGTATTACTGTGCAAAATGATCATTTAGAAGATGTATTCATAATCTTCAAATCAACTTCAAATATAGAGTATAGCTCGTGAACATGTAAACTCTTGAAAACAAATAAGTGACCACTGCAAAATTTTCTCTTGTTTTATTATTCATAGGTGTTGAGTGTAAAATGGTTTGAGTAAAAGGAGCATTTCTGTTTTATTCTATAAACTACTGACAACATCTCTCCCAAATTCCAAATAAACATATTGTCATTTAGAGTATTTATTTGCAGAAAATGTTATTTTGACAACCGGTCTTCATCCTGATCCCATTCCAGAGGTTTTCAATGGGGTTTGGGTCTGGAGATTGGACAGGGTTTTGATCTGTTGGTCCTCTATCCACATCTTGATTAATCTGGCCATGTGGCATGGAGCATTGTCCTGCTGGAAAAACCAATCCTCAGATTTGGGAACATTGTCAGAGCAGAAGGACAACCTTGTGCGTGGCTTGATTCATGCACCCTTCACAAAGACAAATGCCCGATTCCAGCCTTGCTGAAGCACTCCTTGGATCCTCACAGACCCTCCACCAAATTTTACAGTGGAGGCGAGACACTGTGGCTTGTAGGACTCTTTAGGTCTCCGTCTAACCATTGGACAACAAGGTTGGACTCATCAGAGAAGATGACCTTACTCCACTCCTCTACGATTCAATCCTTAGGGTCTTTTGCAAACCTCAGCCTGTCTCTTCTTCTCTTCTCATTCATGAAGGGCTTTTTCTAGCTTTGTCCTGACCCTGTTTCGAACCGTCCATGTAATTTACTTCACCCCAGCTGCCATTTGCCATTCTTTCTGTAGGTCACTTGATGTCATTCTACGGTTGTTGTGTGACATTCTAATGAGTTGGCGGTCATCCCGGTCGGTGGAGAATCGTTTTCGCCCCCTGCCAATCTGTAAACATTGTCCCCAATGTCTGATAATTTTCAGCCTCTTACATGTGTGTACTTCTTGTAAACAATTAGCTGATATGCATATCAGCCTTTTAATTAACGGAGTAGAATAATCATGGCTGATAGTAAGACAAACGTAAAAGAAAACCAAAATGGAACAGCTTCTTGCCCAACTTGTTAATGAAAACAAGGATATAATCAAAGAAAGTTTTAGAGTTGAGATAACATCCAAAACCAACATATGTGTGCAAATAAATGCAGAGTGTTTCTAAAATGTTTACGTTCTGAGGCAGATTGTCAGCAACAGCCATTTTAGCCCTTTTGAAATAAAAAAAAAGAAACCGTGACAAAGGTTTTAGTAGTTTTACACTGTAAAAAAACAAGAAATTATTGATTCAACTTAAAATGAGTTGTTACCCAGCTGCCTTAAAATGTTAAGTTCAATCAACTCAAAAAAGTTTAGTCAACTTGAAATGTTAAGTTGTACTAAGTGACAACTTATATATTTGAGTTCGTTCAACTTAAAATTTAAAGGCAGCTGGGTAACAAACCCAGCTTTTAAGCTTAACAAACCAAATTGTTTAGTCAAATTAAATATGTAAGTTTTCACTTAGTACAACTTAACATTTAAAGTAGACTAAACTTATTTGAGTTGACTGAATTAAAATGTTTAAGTCTGCAGGGTAACAAATTATTTTAAGTTGACTCAACAAATTGTTTTTTGTTTGTTTGTTTGTTTGCTTTACAGTGTACTGGTTATAATGGGGATTGTACTGGTTTTAATGGTAACTGTAATGGTGCCTGTTGGTCTCTACTAGTAATTGGCTGCCTTCTATTGGTGACTTGTTAAAACCACTAAATCTTAATGGAATATGTACCAAACACTACAGGAAACCATTTTTTAATGGTTTTAATGGTTAAAAGTTAATGGTTTGTAATGTTTTAAATGGTATTTGTAGAATTTCTGTGATGGTTTGTATTGTTTTTTTTTCAGCAGGAAGGATAGTTTGTAATTTGGTCTTAGTGCCCTTCACTACTCCTAACATTTACAGATTTAGGAGCTAATTTTAGCACTAAAACACTCTGTGAAATATTCTTAGATTTATTCTTAGAAATATTATTTATTTATTTATTTATTTATTTATGTATTTATTTAATTATTTATTACATGGTTTGGAGATAAATGTGTGTTGGCATCCATTAATGCCGACAAAGAACCTTGCGTAATGTACTAATTACACTTTCAATGCAATTACAATGGGGAAAAAAAGTTTTTCTTTATTCTCCGGAACAAAAGGTAGAAAAAAAACTGGGGGTTTCATCATATGGGTAAAAAAGTATTCATGACTGAAATATCATTTTTAGGCATTTTTTTTTTTTACTTCTATTTCAGGCCTCCAGTTCTAATAAAGATGTACAGCAGCATATGAAACAATAGGAAGGATTCATTGGGCCCCCTGGAGTGCAGATATGATTATAGGGTAGCTTTCAGACACTTCTCAGTGTCACCGCTCTCTCTTCTCCTACTTTTCTAAAATTATTTGAAGTTTTCCCTCCACAATGAATCACACTCAGACTCTCTCAGTCATCGGAGTACCTTTGTGACTCTCTCTTCATGTTATTTGAAAAAGAAACCTCGGAACGCAATCACTTCTTTTCAGCTCGCTGAAATGCGATCATTCATCTCTCGCACCTTTTCTAGCCTTTCCCTTGAATCTGCTTTTGGTGACAGATGGCCTGATGGTTTATTGATCATTTCTGCTTTTAAGGCTCGTATGTATCGGACATCCTCTGGGTTTTGCTCTGGTCTGTAGATGCTTTCTTCCGCGTCTGAATCAATCTCATATCTATTATTAGTCTAAATCATGTCGTGATGAATTTCAAATGAGCCAAGATATATTTTTGGCATCAGATGTTGCTGTATGGGAAGACTATGCATAACTAAGAGGCTGTATTTTCATGTTTTTTCCAAAGGTTATAGAAAAATTGATCTATAGAACAACAGACGAACAGACTTAATGCCACTAAAGGGTCTCTCTCTTATGTGGGCAGATATTTTTGGCTTTAGCAAGTAAAAGGCCTTTTAGTATTATTCTAACACCCCCCATCCCCCCTTCAGACTGTGATAGTATTTCAAATAAAGGGAATATTAACTAATATTAATGTATAAAAACGTAGGCAATACATTATAAATACATTTTGTCTATATTTATTATATATTATTCTATATTTTAAATAATTCATAAATCTATTTCCATGTATAATGAGTATATTTAAAAGTGTATGAAAGATGGTTCAAGTGTAAATTAAAGTAACTAAATACATTTTTTAATAATATGTTAAAAAGTGTATTTTACTGAACTCTTTTTTCACCTGGTAACACTTACTGGACTGATGCAGCATGGATAATATGGATAATATTTGATTATCCTTTTTTTTTTTTTTTTTTTTTTTTTTTTAATGTGAAAATGGGAGTATCAATTATGATACACCAGGCTTTTGAGGAATGCTTATTTGTTCATCTTTCAATCATCATTGTATTGCACTGCATAATTATATGTTTTGACTGCCACAGAAAAAACTAAAGAGATATGATCAAAACTAAGCTTTTAAATATCATCTTAGGACATATTATTAGGAATTACAGAGTGACAACTGATGTTTCTACACATTTTATGTAAGTAGACTGCAATATTGTTCTTACTGATTTTTATTATAAAAACTTGATCTTACTTTTTGGCTATATAAATATCAGAAACTGCACCAAATTGTATGATTTTGCGCAGATTAGACCACTGCATAAAATTTAATTTTTATTTCCTCCAAGTATGAGCTCCATTCTCCTAGATACCATAGTGCATAATTCATAAAAGCCTGATGTATAAAATATAATACTCAAAAACTAGTATACATGCATGTATATATAAATACACACACATATGTGTATTTACATGTATTTTTATATTCATGTAACTATATTCAATATATATAAATATATATATATACATAATGCATATACACAGTACACACACATATATTATGTAACCAAAAACTTTTATTTTGGATGCGATTAATCAGGATTAATCGTTTGACAGCACTGCAATTTTTTTTTTTTTAAGGTTCAGTAAACTGTTCCATTTCCATTTTTGCCTACTGTTTCATATGGCTTTGCAAGGGCAATATTTAGTTCAATCTTTTTTTATTATCATAATTAATACTATACCAGCCATACCATATATATTAATACTATACCAGCCAATTTTGTTAATTGGTTATGATGATGATTATTGTATTTTTTTTTTTTAATTTGCCTTCCCTCAGGTGATAAATGCCAATTTCAATGAATACAGTGCAAGCACAAATCCTATAACAGACATATTAGATAAACTAGTATGTAAGATTTAAATAAATAAATACATTCAAATAACCATCAATAATAAAAAAATAATATTTCTAAACACAGCAAATGCCTGTATTTCCCAAGTAAAAAGCTATTTTGACCTTGTGATTTTGTCTTGCATCCAAAGTCATGACCTTTGTGATTATTAATTAATTTAAATCATAAAACTGACTTTTTTCAGTGATATTTACTGAATTATTTACAGTTTTAAAAGACCATGAACCATAATGTCAAGCTTAATTCTCACATATTTGAAGTAAGTCTGGTTGAATGTTGCTTGATAAAATTGCCTAGCGATGGGTAACCATTTGAGAGTTCCCTTCCACCTGTGTTCTGGTAAACAGCAGAAAGGGGTTGTTTGTTTACCAGTCACTTGCTGTGGTGAGACGGCCTGTGTGTGTAGAAGGTGAGCGATCAGCCTTTACCAGAAATGGATTTGCTGGAATACAAAACTGGCTGGACAGCAATGCACTGTGACTGCGTCCAACAAATATGATCTAGCAGATATTACACCAGTTGTTACAGCTGAAACACAATGCAGCTGTCGTAGAAGCATGTTATGCTTTTATCCACTGGTCTAATTGATTTGGCACACACTAAAGTCAATATGAAATCAAAACTGGCCCTTGCTTTCTTAATGCATGTCACTGTTGTTATTGTGAATGATTCAGTAGATGTGAATCTGACAGCATGGGTAGAGAAAACAACCAAAGAAAATAAATAAAAATAACCAGTCACACTTTATTCTAAGGTCCAGTTCTTGCTATTATAGGAGAAGTTCACTTCCAGAACAAAAATATTACAGATAATGTACTTACCCCCTTGTCATCCAAGATATGTATGTCTTTCTTTCTTCAGTCGTAAAAAAATTAGTTGTAAATGATCCCAGCCGAGGAAGAAGGGTCTTATCTAGCAAAACAGTCAATTATTTTCATAAAAAAAAAAAATACAATTTAAATACTTTTTAACCTCAAACGCTCATCTTGTCTTGCTCTGCATGAACTCGCTGTTTTACCTTTTTTGTTAAGGGTGTTTGATCTTCTTTGCATGTTCACTTTGCAAAGACTGGGTCAGTACTTCTGCAGCGATCTAGGATGATTTTGAAATGATTTTTGAAGTTAAGGGAGAAAATATAACGGGAGTTTTTCTACATATCCTCACTGTCTTGAACCAATACACAGTTCAGGCAGAGCAAGACAGGACGAGCATTTGAGGTTAAAAAGTATTTAAATTATATATATATATTTTTAAAACGATTGTTTCACTAGATAAGACCCTTCTTCCTCAGCCAGCATCATTTACAACCACATTTGGGATCGTTTGAAGCCGCATTTAAACTGCATTTTGGAAGTTCAAAATCGGGGCACCATCAAAGTCCACTATATGAAGAAAAATCCTGAAATGCCTTCTTAAAAAAAAAACAATTTCTTTACGAATGAAGAAAGAAAGAAAGACATGAATATCTTGGATGACAAGGGGGTGAGCACATTATCTGTAAATCCTTTAACGAACCATTAACTATGGCTTTTGCCTCAATAAACTCCTAATTTGCTGTTTATTGATACTTAATAAGGTAGTTTAGGTTTTGGGTATGATTAGGGATGTAGAATATGGTCATGCAGAATAGGGGCTTTATAAGTACTAATAAACAGGCAATATGTTAATAATAGGCATGCTAATAAGTAACTAGTTAATAGTGAGAATTGTTCCCTATACTAAAGTGTTACCAAATAACCAAACTATCTGCAACCACCACATAAAACTAACATAAGAAACGCAAAGATCACAACAAGATGTCATGAAATTATTCAACTTCCAAAGACGCTCAAAGATAATACTCCAATTTACATGCTTTCCCGACAATCCAGAGCTTTTTAAATTGAAAGGCCTTCTCAGCTGCCATAGTTGCAGCTCTTGCGTCCTCAAAACAGGGTGTTCAACGCACCACCGTTTCCGTTTAAAAAACACTTTGCCTCATTTTGTCGGGGCTGAACGCAGCCCAGGTTACAACATCGATACATGACCAGGAACAAAGGCTACATGAGGGTTATTTATATCAAACACTGAGGAACACATGACAAGAACCAGCCAATGAGAAACAAGACACATGACTTGGACAACCAATCATTGAACAGAGGAACCAATGGCAGGAATACATGAGGGCAATGGAAATCGCATGACTAGATAAGGACTCTGGCAAAACTTCAAAATAAAAGACATGAAAACATGAACAACTGTAACAGGACTCGTGAGAAGCGTGATAGATCCAAGTGCGAGCTTTATTACACAGATCGTAGTCAAGACAGGCAGGGTCGATCTCCAAACAAACAGTGTTATCCAGGGCAAAACAATAGTGTAATCCAGAAAACAGGCAGAATGTCAAAATACCAGTGAGCAGTCCAAAGTAACAAATGAACAAGGCTATGAAACTAGACAAAACTATGGCAATGAGACTAGACAAAACTATGACTATGAAACAAAACCATGGCAAAAACAAAACAAGGCAATGAAACAGGAAAGACACTTGGTTGAGTCACAGGCAAAACAATACTTCACGATGGCTGTTTGGCATGGCCCTCCTTATATGGCTAACTAGAGAAGCAGCAGAGCGAGCACCAACAGGAAGTCCATGGGTGAGGGCTCCCTCTGCTGGCGGACCCGACGTTACAGGCATAGTCACTTATTCAAATGGTAAGGTATAAAATTTTGTTAGAATACAATTAAGCCTTTGGGAACTCAATAACAAACCTTAATTAGCTTGAGCTGTTACACATACATAAACCACGTGTGTGCTAAAGTTGAATAATAAATATTGGCCATATTGGCCAAAAGAGCTCTCACAAAAGCTATAGAGAAGAAATTATTTTATTATGTAAGCATGTGGGTACAAGACGCTAAATGCTCCTAAAGACACAGCTGGCAGCCTTATTCATTAATGTGAAATGTGTTTTACCAAAAAACCTTTGAGGGCATTGAAGAAAAAGCACATTATCATCAAGGGGAATAAAGTGTTTGATCAGAGAAACGACTTAGAAGATGACCTGATGAAAGACGGGGGGAAACATTCGAATGTAGAGTATAAGAAAAACACTGGCCTTCATGTCAGAACATATTGCACTCTTGATCAAGAAATTTAAAATTAATTTATATAGACCTGTGGAGTTATGAAAGAATATTTTATGGAGTTAATTTGACCGAACCAGAACTTTCTGAACCCATGGATCAGCGGTATGTCTGGTGTGAAAAGAGCAAGGATTATGAGCAGAAGAACACCATCTCCATGATCAAACATAGATGCCGAATTCTTATTATAAAACTAGTTATGGGGGTGCAGGCCATGGATTCTTTGAAGTATCAGGGCCTGTTGGCAAAGATCGCGATGTGACTCTGCTTCGGTGCAGAGACTAAAGACTGATGATCACTGGACTTTCCAGCAGGGCAACCAGCCTAAAATATACATCCAAATCTTTTGAAGCTTGGTTCAGGGGTCTTCAGATTTAAAGGGATAGTACACCCAAAAATGAAAATTCTGTCATTAATTACTCACCCTCATGTCTTTCCAAAACCGTAAGACCATCGTTTACACGCATGCATTGTGGTACTCTCGTGAATGGCAGCTCACAGAGACACAAAAGAGAAGAATTGTTGAATAAAGTCAATATTTTTGTTTTCTTTGCACACAAACAAGTGCAAGTGTTCTCGTAGCTTCATAAAATTACAGCTGAACCACTGATGTCACATGGACTGTTTTATCGATGCCCTTACTACCTTTCTAGACCTTGAATGTGTTGGATGCGTTGGGGTCAAAAAGCTCTCGGATTTCATCGAAAATATCTTAACTTGCACTCTGAAGATGAACGATGGTCTTACGGGTTCGGAACGACATGAGGGTGCGTAATTAATGACAGAATTTTTGGGTAGACTACCCCTTTAAATCTCATTAAAAATATTTGTTGGTATTAGTGACTTACTTTTCTAGTAAACTCTATACAGTCTTCATGAAATGCTAAAACTATGTTCATAAATCAACTTGCATCAGATTCTACATGATTAATATGCTCATTTAAAGGCTACTGGAAAAGTAATCACTCATGCAGGCTTTACTTTTTTGGCATGAGCTTACTGTTTCCTTTACTGTGAGCTCACGTCTACTCCCAAAGGGGGACAAATATTCTCTGGACAGAGGGGAAAATATATACATATATTAAAAAAAAAAAAAAAAAAAGAAAAAGAAAAATTACATGAACAAATCCAGTAAAAGTACATAGAAAAAAAATCCTGACCCTGAATATTTCTCTTTGGTCTCAAAGGCGAAAGTGTGATTATGAATGTCTTTTTAAAAAATGTTATTCTGGTCTGTTATTAAAATTAATAGTCTCTGTGCTGCATTAAAGCATTAAACATTAACAAAATACCACTATCATCTCTACAAACTATACTACCGTACATCAGCTCGCCCAAATGAAACTTCTGTAACAGATCATTATATATGTATCACAGACCATGTGATGGGCTTGCTTGAATGCCTCAGTGGCACATTACATCTCCTAGCGCCAGACACTTGGTATGATGCCATGGCTATAAAAAAGATAGGAGCAGCGGATGGATGTGGTGAGGACTTTTGGCATGATAGAAGATGCTGTAAAACCTATCTGTTCAGCATGCAATGTGAGACGGCACAGCAGAATGGATTTGGCCTTCACTCTGATTTATTCTCACTGCGAGATACACCTCAGGTTCTCGCCCCAGGAAAGCAAGCCGTTCAGGATGTGGGATAATGTTGAAGAGAACTTCTCAGATAATTCCTCTCATCTCCATGCCATTAAAAGCCAGGATGGAAACGGGTAAGAAATCTCCAACAGACAAAACACATTAGGAGAGGTCAGATGGAAAGCAGGGTCACACTGCATCTCTCCCCAGCCAAAATGTTCAATCAATGAGTAGCAATATGCTGCACATAGTACAGTTTCATTCAGGTTTGAGCAAATCAAAGGAAGAAAGAAAGAAAGAAAGAAAGAAAGAAAGAAAGAAAGAAAGAAAGAAAGAAAGAAAGAAAGAGAAATCACATATATCTAGATTTTTAAATGTTATACTTTTTTTTTCTAAAAGAATGAAAAAAAAAACTGAAGAATGAAAAGAACAAAGAATGAAAGTAAAACAGAAAAATAAAGCAAGAAAATAAAGAAAAAAGGATGAATACAATATCTAAAGAATGGAAGGCCCAAAGAACAGAAGTACAAAAGAAAAATAAAACAAGAAAAAAAGAAAGAAAACAGAAAGCAAGAAAGAAAAAAGAAAAAAAGGAGAACTCAGAGTAAAACATTACAAAAAAGAAATCGTATTTTCAAATGTTATACTTTTTTTCAAAAAGAATGAAAGACCAGAAGAATAAAAAGAGCAAAGAATGAAAGAAACATATAGATAAAATATAGAAATTATAAAATAAAGAAAAAAGTTGAATAAAATATAAAATGTTATGTACATTGTTTTACGGAAAAAAAAAAGAAAGAAAATAAAGAAAAAAGGATGAATAAAATATGTAATGTTATGTATATTATTACTTATGAAAGAACAAAAAATTAAATAAATAAAAGAAATAAAGGGCATGAGGAAGAAATAAGGAAAACTAAAAGAAAGAAAAAGAAAAGAAAGAAAGAAAGAAAGAAAACTCAGGGTAAAACATTAAAAATATCATATTATTAAATTTTAAAATGTTACACTTTTTTTCAAAAAGAATGAAAGAACAGAAGAATAAAAAGAGCAAAGAATGAAAGTACGAAAGAAAAATAAAGCAAGAAAATAAAGAAAAAAGATATGTACATGTTTTTAAAGAAAGAAAGAAAGAAAGAAAGAAAGAAAGAAAGAAAAGGAGAACTCAACAAATAAAACATTACAAAACAATCATATATATATATAGATTTTTAAATGTTATACTTTTTTCTAAAGGAATGAAAAAACAGAAGAATGAAAAGAGCAAAGAATGAAAGAAAAACAAAGCAAGAAAATAAAGAAAAAAGGACGAAAAAAGAAAAAAAGGAAGGAATGAAAGAAAGAAAGAAAGAAAGAAAGAAAGAAAGAAAGAAAGAAAGAAAGAAAAAGGAGAACTCAGAGTAAAACATTACCAATAAATTAAAGTACGGAAGAAAAATAAAGCAAGAAAATAAAGAAAAAAGATTAATAAAAATATAAAATGTTATCTACATTGTTTTACGAAAAAAAGAAAGAAAGAAAGACATATTATATAAAATAACATATAATATGTATTATATTATATTATTTTTATATAAAAAAGAAAGAATAAAACATGAATGAAAAAGCAAGAAAGAAAGAACGAAAGAATTGTAAAAATAAAAAGAGAAAAGTTATACATCCAGAAGACTTGAGGAGTGTTGAAATCGGATTACATTTAGCTTTGACTGTGAAACTGTGAGATTAGGAGCATGCCTTTTCATTTCAAAGCAATTCAAGTACAGAATCAACATCTAAACACTGAATGTGCTTGATAAAATGTGTGATGAGAAACTGAGATGAAGGTGCTGTCATTAATTACACCTTTGATATCAATATTTTGCCTTTCACAAAGACACTCATCACAAACAGACCCCTGAGTGGAGCTGGAACTGCCACAGTCGTATCGGCGAACAGTCAGTGTGAACGGAGCAGCCAACCAAAATGATTGCACTTGTAAAGGGCATCACACTTTAATGCATCTCTCAACCGAAACAAATGTTGCTCACATAATTAGATGAAATATTCCACGGCTTAAGCCAGCAGGGTGGAGTAAGTGCCTTTAAATTAGTCTACACTCACAAAAAGAGATGCTTTCTTTTTGCCTTGCTCAGCATATCATCCAACTTCATGAAAGAGGTCAGGGCTTTTCCAAGAAGCACACACGCTTGAGAAGTGCTGTAGGAAATAAATGGACGGTATCTTTCACAAAATTGCTTCAAAACGGCATTATAGCACCTACACAATAAATTAATTTCAAAGGAAATCTTGGTTGAGTATATAATGACCGTTTAGCAGCCATTTACTGTAACTGCACCTTGCTGCTGCATTAAAGGGAGTATTAATGCCAAGCGATCCATCTGATGGCAAATGCAACTCATTACATTAGTATGCTAATGTAAATGCTTCCATTAAATAGGCCAGTGGTGTGAAGCATAGCAGAACGCAGCAAGGTGATGATACTTTGAGGAATAGTTCACCCAAAAATGAAAATTTACTGAAAATTTACTCTTCGTCAGGCCATCCAAGATGTAGAAGAAGTTGTTTCTTCATTGGAACATATCTGGAGAGATTTGCCATTGCATCACTTGCTCACCAATGGATCCTCTGCCGTCAGAATTCAAAGAGCTGATAAAAGCATCACAATAATCGACTCAATTAACATCATGTGAAGTGAAAAGCTGCATGTCTGTAATAAGCAAATCCATCAATAAGACAATTTTAACTTTAAACAGTTGTTTACAAGTCTTCTATCCATAATATCTCCATAGAGAAACTTGCTTTGTGCAAATCAACAAAGAAATATGCACAGATCAAGCACTATTTACAAACATAAACAAGCCCAAACAGTTCTAAACAAATATATTGTGGATTTAGATGCAGATTATGGATTACGGACTGGTACTTTGACCAGAAGCAATGGTTAAAGTCAAAACTAGCGCTGGGTAAAAATATCAATTACATGATTTTAATCAATTCTCATTTTTACCAAAAGTATATTGATTCTTAAATACCTAAAATCGATTAGCCTAGCTTGTTAGGCTAAAACCAGCCTAAACTGTTTGGCTGGTCTTAGCTGGTTTCAGATGGCAGTAGCTGAAATTCATAAGGGTTTGGAAAAATATATAAGTGAAGTAAATATGACAGAATCTTCATTTTTGGTTTAGCTGGTCTCCCAGGTTTTTGAGGGGTTTGGTCCCTCCCTTAGCAGGTAAACCAGCTAAAACCAGCTTGACCAGCCTGGCCAGATTGGGAGACCAGCTACTTCCATCTTAAACAAGGTAAGACCAGCCAACCATCTAAAGCTGGTTTTAGCTGTTTATTTTATTTATTTTTTTCCAGCAGGGTTGTTCCAGCCTGACCAGCTAAGGGAGTGACCAAAACCCCTCTAAAACCAGCCTGCTAAAACCAACCAACAAGCTTTTTTTTTTTTTTTTTTTTTTTTTTTTTTTTCCAGCAGGGATATATAACATATAAATTTTCTTTTCTTTCTTTTTTTTTTTTTTACCGTTCTTCAATGTCTATGTTTGAATAAATCCGTCATTTTTTTTTTTTTTTTTTTTTTTTTTTTTATGACAGCCACCATTTAAATGTCTATTTTTCAAAAAACGAATTGGAGTAGAAATATAATCATGTAATTGTTATACAAATAAATAAATAAATACAAATAAAAATCAGTTCATTTTAATCTTCAATATTATAGTAATGTACAGCAGTACCAACTGACTCTCGTGTATATGTTATAGCATTCACTGCTGGGGGTAAAAAAAAAAAAAAAAAATCTAAAACCAGCCTAAACTGGTTGGTTGGTCTTAGCTGGTTTAAGCTGGTCTCCCAGCCTGACCAGCTAAGAAAGTGGCCAAAACCCCTCTAAAACCAGCCTGCTGACCAGCTAAGACCTGGCGGGATGACCAGCTAAAACCAACCAATCAGCTTAGGCTGGTTTTAACATTTTTTTTTTTTTTTTTTTTTTTTTTTTTTTTCAGCAGGGTTAGTTTTTAGAGATTTTTTTCCTTAGCGAAATTTGGCATGTACTGTACCTGATATCCAAAATAGTCCATTTTGAATTTAATTAATCAGAAATCGAATCAAATCACAAACTTGTGAATCAGAGGTTTTCGGTTCACATGACATTAACTAATGGACTGGAGTCGTGTGGATTACTTGTGGATTATTTGTGATGTTTTTATCAGCTCTTTGGACTCTAATTCTGACGGCACCCATTCACTGCACAGGATCCATTGGTGAGCAAGTGATGTAATGCTAAATTTCTCAAAATCACTTCTGATGAAGAAACAAACTCATGTACATCTTGGATGTCCTAAGGGTGAGTTCATTTTTTTCCAATTTTTATTGTTTGGGTAAACAATTCGTTTTAAGCCAGCTCTATTTTTGGAATTATTATTGAGCTTGATTCTCGAGAGAATATATCAGGGACAAGCAACCGCAGAAATGTTGTTATGTTGCAAACTGAGCCAACTAGGAAAAGAAGAGAGACATCTTTCCCTGAGATCCAGCCCAGTCACCCCAAGTGCAGTGGCCTATTTGGTATGTGATGAATTGTGCCAAGTGAACTCAAGCCCTAGTTTTCTGTTATGCAAACTGCCAACAAATGTTTAAGGACCCCTGTGGGAGCCTTTACCCTGGGCGTAGGTTGTCCGCATAACCTGATCTGCAACAAAAGCTCCCTAAACACATAAGCAAGGACTTTCTCATCTTTTAAAAAGGATTTGTGTAAGGTGTTCCACTTTACTGACCTTTTTTCCTAACTTGTAATCAAATTCAGCATTGCTAAACTGTGGATTTGGCTCTACAAACGACCACTGTTGAAAGAGAACTACAACAGATCATTAGTCCACAGACAAATTTAAATAGAAACTTTCTAGATAAAAACAGAAGGAGAGGTAACTTTTGTATGATGTATTACTGTGGATCACGTCCAGTTTTTGCATTATGCCAGAGGAGGTCACAGGCATTATTTTTTAATCAAGCTATTCTCAGGCCAAAACTTCAATATAATATCACAGAATGCCACACTTTCTATTAGTTTGCCTCAAAGTTCCTGTGAGGCGGAGAAGCACTACTGGCGATTGCATTAGTCATCTAAGCGCGGTGAGATGATATTAAAACTAGATGAGTAAAGTTCGTAAACAAACTTTAAGGTTGGCTTGACAGAGCCTTATTTGAAAGTTTGAAATAACTTGACGTCAATAAAAGGTTATTAACATGTAGCACATTGCTAAAATGTTTAAGCAAGTTGAAAACATCATTTAACATGCTGCTACCATGTTTTAGCAAGTAGCTAAAATGAATTAACATATTACTAATATGCTTTAACACGTTAGCATGATTTAAGATGTTGCTAGCATGTTTTAGTGTGTTGCTAGCACGATTTAACAAATTACTTGTATATCTTAATATGTTGCTAACATGATTTAACACATTGTTAGGATGCTAATAACATGATTTAACACATTGCTATGATG
The DNA here is from genome assembly GCF_022985175.1 of Labeo rohita. Classification (NCBI taxonomy): domain Eukaryota; kingdom Metazoa; phylum Chordata; class Actinopteri; order Cypriniformes; family Cyprinidae; genus Labeo; species Labeo rohita. The sequence goes on along the minus strand of NC_066871.1, from coordinate 27,094,762 downwards.
TTTTAATGCATTTTAACATGTTGCTAGCATGATTTAACGTGGTTAACCTGTTTATATGTTGTTAGTACTTCGTTAACATGATTTAACACATTGCTAACATGTTTTAACATGTTTTTAGCAACATGTTTTACCTGATGAAAAAAACAGCATATGCTGGTTAGGTAGGTTTTGATGCTGGGATGCTGGTTTTAGCTGGTTTATGCTGGTCCTTAGCTGGGCATGTGCTGGTTCAGGACCAGCTTAAACCAGCTAAGGACCAGCTAAAACCAGCATCCCAGCATCAAAACATATCTAACCAGCATATGCTGTTTTTTTCATGTTACATGTTTCTAAAAGTTGCTAACATGTTGCTAGCATGAAAACCCTTCTAAAACCAGCCTGCTGGCTAGCTATGACCAGCTAAGACCAGTCTGTATGACCAACTAAAACCAGCTTTTTTAAATCAACAACATTATTAGCATGTCTTAAAGGGGTCATCGGATGCTAAGTTCACTTTTTCATGTTGTTTGAACATTAATGTGTGTTGGCAGTGTATGTACAAATCTACCCTATAATGATAAAAATCCATGCAGTGGTTTTTAATTAATCTGTAAAAATAATATCCCCTTTTTCAAATCGAGCCATTCTCAGATGCCTGTCGTTGTGGTGTCACACCCACAGAGGCCGCTCCCACGATAGTTGATTGACATGAGCGTCTTACCTAAGATCAGTTGTAACAGTCCAACCTCCATGTTTTGATGCCGGAGCATTGATGTAAGTTAGACAAAAACTGAGCGACTGAGGTGTTGTGTTGCTGGATGTAATAATGAACGTAGTGGTCGTCATTTACTCCCGACATCTGAGCTGCTGAAGATGCAGTGCATTATGTTTGTTTGTGAAGGGAATGTGCCTCCCGATCTACATATAGGGGAGTGTGGGGCACAACCTAACACTTTTTGAATCTTTCAGTTTGTGTAAATCCATGTGGGGTTCAGAGTATAATTTTTTATCCACGTTATTTTCACACTTGTCTAGTACAAATATATAGCATTGTTTCATTGAACATTAAACATCGATTGTCAGTCTTTATTCACCTGTTTCTTGTTTCTTTTTAAAATCCATAAAAGTAAATAGTGAAAATTACATGGCTAATGTCATAGAAAAGCATAGTAATAATAGCGGGGCAGATTGTAATGCAGCGTTACAACGTTCCCCATCAGGGCGATTAGAATATAAAACTGGTTAGTGTCTTCTGATGGTTTGCCAAGCATTAATAAATTATCTAGATTGGAGATTAAAATAATAGCATATTTGTCTCATACTAAAAACTGAGATGAAAAACTTACTTCAGCCAGAAATTTACTTTTACTATGGTAAAATAAATATTCAGCGATATCTTCAAAAGGCTTTAGAATTTTGGTGCACTTTTTTCTCTGTATAGTGTTGCTATGGCATCTAGTAAACGCCGTAAATTTGGTAATGCTAGCATGTGTGGAAATATTTAAACCACACGTGTTACAATTAACCCCGCATTAGGTTGTGCCCCGCTCACCCCTATCCGTCTATGTTCACACGAATCATTTGTGATCCAGCTTCACTTACAGCAGAAGTGAGTGTAAGGGTTTTTTATGAATCGTTGCGATCGCCTTTCCTAATAATGTGCTAGTTAGCAAGTTTAGTGAGGTAAAAAGGGTGTTGTTGTACACTACCACTGACAATGGACTACTTGCACAACTACTTCCGCGTTCTACTTGTAACGGCTCGGTAGTTTCCGGTTAGCGTTCAGCGCACCTACATACAGACAGTTTCTCATGAGAACGCAGATTATTACTACATTTTAGAGCTGGCATTTCTTAAAAAAAAAAAAAAAAAAAAATCATATTCTCTGCTTTAACATGACTCATATTCACCCTGCTGAAAGGTTACTATAAATATATTTCCCTTCGGTATGTGCATTCTGAATAATAAATAAATATATTTCCCCACTGACCTGCCGCATTCTCATGAACAGTATTTTTCTTTTACTGATCATAACTCATACTTGATGAATGTACAGTTTTAAATGAGTTTGACTGATAAACACCCTTACGAAAATGTTTTTTCCCATTTTTACCATTTGTATAACAACACTTTTACTACAAATAGCATATAGTAACTACAAATAGTAAAACTACAAATAGTAAAACCCAAGTTAATTTGTTGTTATATGGTTTAACTTCAATTGCAATTTTTGGGTTTATTTGTAGTAAAACCATGGCTCATTTGTTTGTGTGCGTTGATGCTCTTATCCCGAGCCCATACTGCTTATTCTATTGTTTAAAATGGCTGAATGAATGTGCGGTAACTGCGTTATTTAGCAATGTTAAACATTTAAATAATTTTTAACAGTAATATGCTGACAGTGCGACTATTGAATATTCATATTTTGGCATTAGACTACATACAGTGAAATGATGACAGAACATGACACAGAATAGTGAGTAACATATTTAATACAGATAAATAAAGGTTCATTATGATCGTATTCATCAGATCTCACAAACACAGAGTTGTGATTAGGCCACTATAGATATGATTATGATTACCAGCCACCGCTTTCTCAGATCGGTTTATGTTGAATTAAAACTTCGCGTTCCGTTGAGTTTGGAAAATTCTGTACTCAGTAATCATCAGAATATGTCTTCTTCTGTCTCTGAAAATTTCCAAATTTGAAATCATCCCGCGAAATCTCATTTTATTAGGCATTTAAGTCAACTAGATGATTACAGTGCATTGAGAAAGTACATAACCGGAAATAACTGAGCCGTACGATTTCAAAACGAAAATGCGTCACGAGGCTCACTGCAAGTAGTCCATTATTAACCAAAGTATATTAGAGACTTTTCATTAGGACCCTAAAGAATCATATCAACTTGTGGAAAATGGGCATCCGATGACCCCTTTAACACATATTTAACATGTTGCTAGCATGATTAAACACTTTTCTAGCATGTTGCTAACATGGTTTAGCACATTGCTAAAATGTTTTAACATCCCTGGTGAAAAAAAACAGCATATGCTGGTAGGTATGTTTTGATGCTGGTTTAAGCTGGTCCTTTGCTGGTTTATGCTGGTCATGTTGCTGGTCAAGGACCAGCATAAACCAGCAAAGGACCAGCATAAACCAGCTAAGGACCAGCTTAAACCAGCAAAGGACCAGCTTAAACCAGCAAAGGACCAGCTTAAACCAGCATCAAAACATACCTAACCAGCATATGCTGTTTTTTTTCACCAGGGATGTTTTAGGATAATTTAACATGTTAATAATATGTTTTTAAAAGTTGCTAACATGTTGCTAGCGTGATTTAGCATGTTTTAGTATGTCGCTAGCTTGATTTAACACATCACTTGCATGTTTTATTATGTTGCTAGCATGATTTAACATGAGATGTGAATAACATGATTTAACACATTGCTAGCATGTTTTAGCATGTTGTAAACATGTTGCTAACATGATTTAAAATGTAATGTGATTAACATGTTTTAATGTTGGTAGCATGATTGAACACTTTGCTAAAATATTGCTAACATGTTTTAATATGTTAACATGATTTAACATGTTTTAACATGTTACTAACATGATTTTATAAGCTGTTAACATGATTTGGCAACATGTTAATAACATGATTTAACACACTGCTAGCATGTTTTAACATGTTTGTAACATGTTGCTAGCATGATTAAACATAGTTATTGTGTTTTAACATGTTGCTAGCATGGTTTAACACTTTGCTACCATTTGCTAACATGACATTGCTAACATATTTTAACATGATAACATGTTTTAACATTACTAAAATGATTTAGCACATTGTTAGAATGTTTTAGCATTTTGCTAACATGTTTTACCATGCTGACATGATTTAAGACATTGATAGCTTTAATTTGCATGTTGCTAGCATATTTAGCATGTTGTCCTATGATAGTCAAGCTTTGCTAGTGAAAGACACTTCAAATACTCTATTAGAGTTATTGTACAAAATTTTTGACCCCCTCAATGAGAGTCGATCTATGACTTTTCGTAGATTTGATCTTATGTTTAACGGAAATCGTAAGTCCAATCAGTTAGAAAAGATGTAGCATGCTGAATCAGACCAGTCTGAAGGTCTGACCTGGATTTGGTGGTCAAATTGGTGGTCAATGGGAGGAGATGAAGTTTCAAATTAGCCTCAGAAAAAGAAGTAGCTTGAATAGTATACCAGTAGGTTGGCTTTTTCAACCCAACCTACACTCTAAAAACTGCTGGGTTAAATACAATCTAGCGCTGGGTAAAATATGGACATACCCAGCAATTGGGTTATTTTGACCCAGCGATTGGGTTGTTTTGACCCAGTGGTTGGGTTACTACCCAGAAGGTTGGGTTAAACATTTAACCCAACCGCTGGGTCAAAACAACCCAATCGCTGGGTAAGTCCATATTTTACCCAGCGCTAGGTTGTTTTTAACCCAGCAGTTTTTAGAGTGTAAGTATACTAAAACACCAATAATTTAAAAACACTGTTAAATGTTTTAGCAAATTATACAATGAGTATACATTTTTCATACATTATAATACTGATGCTTAAACAGGAAGTAAACAGAAAGTAAGAACAAAAAGAGAGATGCCAACTCCCAGTGAAGCTTGACAAGGAATAATGTACCTATCTCAGGAGACTGACATGTCCCTTTGCTGCTCTGAGATAACTAGAATGGATATGTTTAGGATATGGGTAATGTAAGCCAGCCTGAGATCAGCGCTCTGTATCTCCACTGATGTGGGTGACACCTTCAGATAAGTGTTTCTGTCAGAGCACCCCACACTCTTGAGGCTACAGCTGCATCTTTGTCAATAATACAGAGAAGTCTGGCTCGATCTTTTCATCAGTCTTCTCAGCAGAAGTTTCATTACTGTACAGATGCCAGTAACTTGACCCAAAGCCTTTGACAGTTTAAAAAAAAGTGAGAGTAGCTGAAGATTTTTCATGGTTTCTCTAGCAGTTCGGACCCACAAAAATACAATGAATCTTAAAAAAAAATCCCTAAGGACAGAATAATAGCTTGAGGTGGCATTGAACTCTAAAGTTTTGAGATAATGGCCAAACTTGATTGACAAGTGGCACTAAGTCCTTGAGGAGAGATGGGACCCACTGTTTTCACCATTTTTATTCTCTCACTTGCTTTTTAGTGCCTTCTATACAGAGAAGAAAACATTCTTTGAGTGGGCTCTTCAAAGTGACAGCTCAAGTGAGTTTAACCTTTTTAATTCAGACCCTCATAAATGCAACTTCAGTCAAGCTTTCGGCTCTGGACTGCATGCTTAAAACATTTTTGTCACCAATTACTTGCTCTAAACCTGTATGACTTTCTTCTGTGCAAAATAAATTGAAATGATCTAATAATAGGATAATTCCACTCCCATAGCTCTTAAAATCATTTAAATATAGCATGTAAAGATGCATCATTACTGCATATGGGTGAATAAATGAAGACAGAACATTCATTTGAGTAAAAAAAAAATTTAATTAATTAATAAGTCAAGATCCCATTACATGACAATCTGTTAGTAAAAGTTTGCAGAGACGAGTGTGACAAATGCACTATGATGATTCTTTCTGATGATAATCACACACCTGCAGAATAAATACTAGCTTTGCATAACAATTTGGTTTGTTAGAAGACTTCAAACACCTGCTAATGCTAGCATTGCCATTTTGTTTCCTTACACAACATTTTCCCGGCATCCTCACTGTCACATTTGGCTGTTGTTGAGAACATTAATTAGCAGCCAAGACATGAATTAGCACTTGTTAGCAGTGAGGACTGATCACACTTTTGACTCACTCTGCACTGACTTTCTGAATCATTCAGCACACTTATAGAAATACTTATATAAAAAACTGCTTAGTCATGCCACCACCAAAAATCAGAATTTCCACTCTGACATTGCATTAGCATTCTATTAGCATTCAGGAGCTATGCTAACATAAAAACAACGTAGGTCTATAACTGGTATAAAACAGGATGATTGCAGCAAGACCACCCCAATGTGTCTCTTCTGTTCCCCTGAAGGCCAAATGCTTTGCCAAATGCATTTCCATAGCTTAGAAACTGAGGCTAATATCCCACACACCTAATAAAGTTTCCTTGGCTGGTTTACCTAGCATATTGACCGTATCTAATTAACTGCAACAAGGTGTATGAATAAGATTTTCCACTACTAGAGATCCACTACTAGAGATTTATACTGGAAAGGCCCTGAGGGTTTGGCTATGTAGTAGACTAGTTTTTGGTTTTACGCACCTTCAAAACCCCATCAGTAAGGCTTAAGTACTCATTTTCTTTTTTGACATTACAACAGAGATGTGTTATGTGTTCATTGTATTACGCAACAGTTCGTTTTCAGTTTATCTTTCTGCACGTCACATCTTTATACCAGTAGGTGGCAACAAATGTCTTTATGAGTGAATTATTTATTCAACCATTTGTTCAAAACATTAATTTATTCAGAAACAAAACAACTTTTTTTGTGCTTTTTATGCCAATAGGACAGTAGAGAGATGAGAGGAAAGGGATCAGCAAAGGACCTCAAGGGGGGATTCGAACTCAGGTCACCGTGAGCACAGTCATGCTATGTGTCAACGCACTAACCACAAGGCTATTGGTGCCAACAGAAACAAAACAACTTTTTAAAAAGTGTGTTCTATACAGTATAAATGTGTGTAGTATAAAGGAAATCCAGACAAATCCAGACATTGACCATTGTCTTGTGACCACTAGTTGTCTTACTTCACTACCATTCACAAATCCTCCTCCGTGGCCTCATGGGATAGTAAAGTGTCCATCAGATATGTATTTTAGAAATTAGGCAGTAAGTCACATACACTGTAAAAAACAATTTGTTGAGTCAACTTAAAATAATTAGTAACCTGGCTGCCTTAAAATTTTAAGTTCAGTCAACTCAAAAAAAGTTTATTCAACTTGAAATGATAAATTATACTGTGATGAATGATAAATTATATCTAAGTGACAACTTAGATATTTGAGTTGAATCAACTTAAAATTTTAAGGCAGCTGAGTTACTTACCCATCTGTTAAGTTTAGCAAACACAAATATCTAAGTTGTTACTTAGTACAATTTAACATTTCAAGTTAACTAAACTTATTTTAGTTGACTGAACTTAAAATTTAAGGCAGCAGGGTAACAAATTATTTTAAGCTGACTCAACAAATTGTGTTTTTTATTTTATACAGTGTAGGTACTTTTTCACCTACTATGTTATGAATACTGTAAATTCGGACATCCAAATCTCAGCAGGCAAAGAATTTATGAGAGAATCTTTGAATTATTCACTCAACCGCTTCAATAAAAAACGGTCTAATTCAGGAATGAAACACCTACTGTAGATGATTTTCATTTAACTGTAAATAGCCTGCGAAGCAGACTTCACAGGGTACAGTGCCATCTTACAGCGATAGTTCACCCAAAAATGAAAATTCTGTCTAGGGCTGCACGATTATTTAAAAATCGGGTCGAAGTCACTATTAAATTGTCTGGTTTAGCGCGTTGAAATCAGTTTGTGATTGACATCTGTTATGCACAGCTTGTCAGTGAACTACGGCTCTGTGATCTAAAAGCACGGCGAGTTTGAGTTGCTTATACTGTGCATTTGAAAAAGCAACGTGTCAAACATGTTATACCACATTTATTATGTTTATGTTTTTACTCCAAACTCACTTCATAACATTAGTCGAGTGTTTGAAATATAATCCTTATGTGAGATAATGTGGCTTCCTACATAGAATAAGGCATGCAACATATTATTCCATAGCATTCTAAGCAGTAATAAAGGCTATGTCAATTATCATTGCATTATAAATATACTTTATTATAATTAAAATGATAAGGCAGTGGCTATTTTCTAAGTGTAAAAGTGATAAAGGCTATTTACACTAAGTGTAAATAGCAGTTTGATGCTATTTAGACTAAGTGTAAATAGCAAGTGCAAACAGTGACACTAAGTGCAAACAGTGATGGATGCTATTTATACTACGTGCAAATAGCAATGGATTCTATTTACACTAAGTGAAAACAGCAGTATTCTTAGCCATTTGCTATTTACACTGTGCAAATAGCTGTAGATAATATTTACACTGTTAAAATAGCAGGATGCTATTTATACTACTTATTGCAAATAGTAGCAACTATCTGCACCTTAGTATTGTAGTACATTATAACAGTATGCGGTAAGAATGTATTGAGTGTACATTATAATTTTAATTTAGATTATTAAATAAATGCCACCTTAACGGAACAATAAAGCCCTCCCTACACCTACCCTAACATTACGCGATACTTTATTTTCAACTTCTTGATTATTTCCTTTATTTTTATTAAGAATAAATGCCTTTCTGATGTGATATGAGATTTGAAAATGGTGAAAAAAAAGTTTGGCAAAAAGTGGATTCGAACTCGGGTCAGTTGTGTCAAAATGACTACAGTACATGCTTTCCCTTCTGCTCTACTGGAGCTGATGTTTAACGCTGATCTCTTGTAGTGTTGTCGACCCAAATCACACATTGGTGGGCAGAGTTTCTGTAAATAGCCTCTGCCAACAAGGCGGGCTATTTGCACTTAGTGTAAATAGACACTCTGAAATTATAATAAGAACTCAGATAAACCATATATTATCATAGTTGTGTGTTTATTAGTCACGTAGAATCAATGAAAGCAGTTCAGTCTTCTGTTGTTGTTGTTGTTTTTTTAACTACCGCTATAGGAATTTCCTGGAATGATGTGAATTATTTACATTGGCCTTATTTACAGCAGTATTTACTTCTGATCACAGAATCGTGCTTTAATGACAAGCTGCAATCCCAGCTTGTGCCCAATCGTGATTGAAGTTTAATTTCGATTAATCACGCAGCCCTATTGCAAACCCCTAAGACCTTCCTTCATCTTTGGAACACAAATTTTGATAGTAAAATTGCATTTTTTATGAAATCCGAGAGCTTTCTGATCCCTCTTCTACAAGGTACAGTGCACCCAGGTTCTACATGAAAATACTGGCTTCTGTGTCAGCAGCACCACATGCATGTGTTGTGGTACTCTTGTAAACGCGAGTCGAAGACTGACACAGAAGAAAATAAACTGTTGAATAAATTTGTAATTTTTGTTTTCTTGGATGCCCAAAAAGTATTCTAGTAGCTTTAAAAAATTAAGGTTGAACCGATGATGTCACATGGACTATTTTAACGATGCCCTTACTACCTTTCTGGGTCTTGAACATGGTAGTTGAATTGCTGTCTATGCAGGGTCAGAAAGCTCTCCGACTTAATCAAAAATATCTTAATTTGTGTCCTGAACATGAACAAAGGTCTTGGTTTGGAATGACATGACAGAATGTTCATTTTTGGGTGCACTATCCCTTTAAGAGAGAGATTTCAATCCAAAAGGAGCACAATGCATACTGTAGGCCTCACCTCTAAACATAATCATTACTGGAGCGTAAGCAGCTCATATGAATGAGATCATACAAATGTTTTGTGTTACATTATGTTGTGTGAAGTGAACTTCAATTGATATCCCGTGACCAGGCAGTAGAGAACAATGAACACTGCATAGGGACCCTGTTAAATTGGAACACTGCTTGTGCGTGTTGCTAGGAGAAGAACAAATGTTCTACTTCTGCTGCGTTTGGAAACAATGCGTTAATGAAGTGAAAATAAACAAATTAACCGCCAATATTATGTCTAAAATGTATGCTTCTCAATACTGACGTCTTGTTTACAGAAAGTTTATATAAAAAGCAATATCATAAATGCACTGTTGGTCTAAATCTGCACCGGTTTTGGAACAACAGCATCACGTGATGATATTCAAGTGTACCGGATATCGGTTAGCGTTATGATTAATGATATTAAAATGGCTTTTAGAACAACAGCTCGCTAAAAACATAAATTCTATGGGTGAGAAACAGCCCTCCACAGTCTTGGATAAAATCAAGTGAAAAAAGTGGTTGCATGCTGAGTGATGACATCAGTGTTGTTTTTGTCAACGATGACGATGACGAAATCATTTCGTTGACGCCACTTTTTTTTAATGACGATAACGAGACGGTGACGAGATAAACACTGCTCTTTGATGACTAAAACATGACAAGACTTGTGTGAGTTTTCGTTGACGAGACGAGAATGGACGAAAATGTTAGTGGGTGGTCTGTCAGACGTTTAAAATGCATGACATTTCTGCTTATTGTGCGTGTCAATTAAAACCTAAAAAGTATCTGTTGCTGCATTCTATCCTTGTTTGGTCACGCCCATCACCTGGCATGCAGCGCACAACGTGCTCAACACGTCACACTGTTGTCACTCATCACAGACAATGGACCACAATGGCGGCAGTTTCAACACAGGGGCTTGGTGGTCGCAAACGTAGAGACGACATATGGGTGTATTTTAAATATAACCCAGCAGATAATAAAACAGAGTGTATTGTGAAGGAAGACGGTGACAAATGTGGCCACAAAGTAGGCGGAAAAAATACGACCAACCTTAAGCGGCACCTGAAGGCTCACCACAAGGATATTTTTTCGAAGGTAAGTTACAAGTGCTGTTAACATATCGTATAGCCTACGTAACGTTACAATGTTACTCGACAATCGGCTCGTGATAAATTTCATAGTAAGCTTATAAATTAGTAAGTTTTCCACATACTCCTGCCGCAAACGGGCTGCTAACTTCAGGCTAAAGTTAGCTTTTGTTACGCTAACGTCAGTTCATTGTGTGCGTGTTACTTTAGCAGCATGTTTAGCCATGTTTACATTCAGTGACGGTGTGGTCATCTCTTTGTGTGTCTATGTTCTGTCAGCGTGTAACTTGATATGTTAAACAGGTCGAGTTATTGTTATACGTAGAGTCTGCTAGCTTCAGCCTAAAAGCCACAAGTGACGCTCTGCAGCCCTAACCACGACCTGTGCGCTCACAGTAAAGTTACACACACACACACACACACACACACACACACACACACACACACACACACACACATTGTACTTTAGCAAATTCTGAGAAATAAAGCCACAATTGCTGAAGTAGAATGTTTTTGTTTTTGGCTTTTTTGGAGTAATGAACATTGATTCCACTGTTACCACTTTATCTGTGTGTAATGCACAATCATTAGATCAGAAAGTATTTGCAGTTGGGTGGAAACCTTATATGTCTAAAACCATTCCTTTATTATTGTAATTATTGGTGAAAATAGCTGATCTGCAAGCTCACAATGTGTTGAACTTATAGATCGGCTGCTATTTTCACAACTTATGTGTGACACTGCCCAGCAGCAATCTCCAATACTTACTGACCTAAATTAATTTGTTAAAAGACTATACTTCTTTTTTCTTTTTTTTGACTAAAACTAGACTAAAACCTTTTTGAGTTTTTGTCGACTAAATCTGGACTAAAACTATCACATATAGAAGTGACTAAAATTTGACTAAAACTAATAAGCATTTTAGTCCAAAAGACTAAGACTAAGACTAAATCTAAGATGGTTGTCAAAAACAACACTGGATGACATGCTTTAGTGCCTTGTTATAATAATCCTTTAGATAAGATATGTTCTCATATTCTCTAATTAATGGTCTCTGTCATCCATCTTTGTTTCCACAGAGATTTACAGCCACGACAACAGCTATGATTACATGCTGCAATATGTTGATCAAATGTCAAGAACGCATTCACACAATGATTGTGATTTTGCTATGCAACAACACAGGGGAGGATGGAGCCAGACGTTGGTTGCCATGGAGAGACTGTTATTTGAGACAATGCCCTGAAACTGAACACGACCAAAATTCAAAGACTAAGATTTAAGTGGTGCTGTACGCCATGGTGCTTATTCACAGTGTGCCAGTGTGCCATGTACATGAATGCGTACACAAACAGATTAAGCTTGTTCTTTCATTCGTTTGTTTGCCCAAAAAGGCCTTGCATGCTGTACGTATATGCGTATTCTGAGTTCTAATACAAATTTGCATGATTTTTAAGTTGAGTAAATAACTTCAGGCCTAACAAGAGTTTGACATTTTAGTTTCCATATTCAATGGCTAAACACGGTCTAGTATGATATGAGTAATATTCGAAAGGTTAACCCTGGTTTAACAAGTAATTGAAACCATATAAAAAATAACCTATAATTTAATGCAATGTATTTTCACCCCTTCAGTTTTCACACTTACAGCCTGATGACCAGCACTTGTGACACTGTGGGTGGTGTGTTAATTTACATAATCCTTAAAACTTTTTCTATAACAAGTGTCATAACATGATACAGAGTCATTTTTCCCCCATGGCCTCTGCGGAGGTTAAATACAAACCTATTTGCATTTAATGATCTTTTCTCATTACAAAGGCTGGTCCATCCTGTCAAAGCATCCTTCTTTTTCTAATTAACATTTTATTGGATTTTGTATGAATGAGATTTAAAGTTTAATCGGGGTGAAGAGCCTGCCGTATTAATGCATATTAATATTGACTTGTAATAACTGTCTATGGACCTTTCTTTTAGATGGCAGACGTGGCTATTTGGAGCTCTTTAGGTTATCGGTGGTTCAGAAGTTGAACTGGAGTGTATGTGTGTGCGTGATACATCACTCTATGACACATTTGTACTGTGAGATGCCAGTTTATGAGTATGTGACACATTATAATGAGAGAATGAGACGATGAGGACCCAACAGCCTCTTTATAGAACTTTGAACTACTGTCATTAGTTCTGACCACAAGTGAACCCTTTCTATTTTAGTACTCCTCCTCTGTCTCTGATCCTTGTTGCGAACTTGCACATCTAAAGTGTTTTGAACTTGCAGCCAACAATAGCCAGACATGCCGAACAAGATTCAAATTAAATGGATAGTTTATCCAAAAATGAAAGTGTACTTTCCTGATGTCGTTCCAAACTCAAATGACTTGCTTTCTTCTGACGAAAAAAAAAAAGGACCTAAAGTCTTTAAGCTTCAAAACAGGATACAAAAACACCATAAAAGTTGCCAATTTAAATTGGGTAAACTTTTGAACAGAATGAAGATGTGTACATGTTTCCTAGAATACAAAATCAGTTAAGGTTACCCTGATCTTAAAATTTCAAAAGTTTTCACCCCCCGGCTCTTAACGCATCGTGTTTCCTTCTGGAGCATCAGTGAGCGTTTAAACCTTCTGTAATAGTTGCATATGAGTCCCTCAGTTGTCCTCAGTATTAAAAGATGGATCTCAAAATTATACAAATACACAAAATGCTGAAAAACCAAAGAATCTGTGGGACCTGAAGGATTTTTCTAAAGAGCAGCGGGCAGTTTGACTGTTCAGGACAAACAAATGATTCATGAACAACTATCACTAAACAAAAACAAAAAAAAAAAAACAAACAAACAAAAAACAGGTGTGAATCAATCAGGTAACAACACAGTATTAAGAATCATGCATATGTAAACTTTTGAACAGGGTCATTTGTATAAATTCAACTATTATTTTCTCTTGTGGACTATATGTAAATGTCTTTCATGTGAAATGTCTTATTCAGGTCAGTACTAAATAAAAAATAACATACACTTTGTATGGTCCCTCTTATTTTTCTTATTTCACAGATTGTGCAAGGTGTATGTAAACTTTTGATCTCAGCTGTATACTGTTACATGCTATAATGGTATATAAATACACCGAAAATTACTAAGTGCAGTATTAGTCATTATCATTATCATTAGTCAAACATCATTAACTGATGTTTGGTCATGTCAAAGGATTGGTGGTGGTCCAAAAAAAAGGTAAATCAATAAATCTAATAGTTTGATAATACAATGTCCTTCAGATGCTTCCTCATGTTTGAAATGTAATCCTTACACTCTTGTCCACACTGAATGCTTTTTATTACTTATTTCTGCCTGCAATTCTCTCTCCCTCACTCCTTTTTGTGGGTCCAATGCCAATACCACAGAAATGACGTCTTGAAGGCCAAATGGGTTTACCGTAGCATTGTTATCATCATCCCCCTCCATGAAAGAGGTTAAAATCCACTTGTGTCACTTCCCAAGTGACCCTCATCCTATTCTGGCTGCATTGTGCTTCATGATAAATCCATGAGAGCTTCTCTATCGTAGCCCACATCAAGATGGAGGCAATCAATCAGTATAGGATTACTAAAGGCAGCACATCAGAGGACACCTGCATACTACACAGCAATTTGAATTTAATGAGCTGCTGCCTGGAAGAGGAGGAATCAGCGTTTACTGTGCACTTTTGCCTTTCTTTCACTGTTCTGCACAGAATATATACACATACAAAAAATGACTGAACAAAATGTATTCAGTGAAATGTTTTGATTAAAAAGTGTGCCTGTGCTATTATACACTAGTGTTTAATTTATATACTAGGGATTGTTTCGCTAAATAAGACCCTTATTCCTTGGCTGGGATTGTGTAGAGCCCTTTGAAGCTGCAATTTGGACCACTATATTGAGTTGGAATGTTTTCCTCAAAAACCTTAACTTCATTTCAATTGAAGAAAGACATGTACATCTTGGATGACATGGGTGAGTAAATTATGAGGAAATTTTAATTCAGGAGTGAACTGATCCTTTAAAAGGCAACTGCCTATGTAGTTCTGGTGCAGAGCTTCACAACCTTCTCAACCTTTTATTTTAACATAAAGGGCACATTTCAGCCCTTCTCTCCTTTTGAAAATGTCACACAGGGGTAAGTTTGGCACTCAGCGTGATTAATTCGCTCTCATCCCTGCCTCAGTAAATAAATCAATAACATTCAATTTTCCCAAAATGAAAATGCAAGTTTTCTGATGTGCAGTTTTAGGGTCTAAATGTAAAACAGAAAGGTGAAGCCTGAAACTAACTCTAGTTTCTGCACTTGATACCAAACTTTTTTACAAGTTGGCTTCTACAAAGGGCACCTTCAAAGAAGTTTCACGGCACTAATAATCTTTGAACGCGGCCCTTTATTTTATAGACACTCATATGATGAAGACTGAAGGCTCTGCAGATAACTTCATCGTTCTGTAGAGCCCCAGTGATTAATCACATCAAATTCACTCAGATGTTAAACACGACTTTGGCTGCAAGGAGCACCAGACAATGAGATTATATAGCTGTTGTGGCCAGCATTACTCAGTAATCACTTAAGGTCTCATTCAAAGAGTGACTCCTCATCTACTGTATGCCTCAACCAGCACTCTAGGTCTTTACAGCTTTAGAAGTCCATTGCTAATAGAGTAAGTATAAAGGATAGAACAGCTCCTTGCTTGTACATCATCGTGAATGCTTGTTCAGCTATAAATAGCGGGTAATGAAAAGCAGATGCACAAAATACTACGAGATGTTCCTGGATCAACATCCTTTATCATTCCTAGAACTGAATTTCTATAAAACCAATCGCAGACCAATTTTGCCAACCTAAAATCCCTGCTCTACAGTCAAAGCGTAATGCTAGGTTGAGGTTTTCCAGAAACGACAAAACATGATCATTCATATCCTACTTATGAAAATAACACTGGTCGTCAACATAGTCTCAGTGCCAAGTAGTTAAGGATAATCAGTGTGAGATTTGCATTGAGTGCATTCCCAAGAGGAAGCTGATTTTGTACTCAGTAAGCAGGTCATTATTAAGGCTTTCAGGTGGCTTTCCAGGCTTTTCTGCTAAAAGGATAGTCTCTGAAATTGTATAATTTTCAGAGAAAATGTCATCATAAAGAGGCTATTACCTGGTCCAAGTCTAACTAGACAGCCAGTCATAAAGCATATTATGAATTCTGTTCATTCTGAAACCAAAAAAGCCCTTGGCACCAGCTTTAAAACATCAGCACCGTTCTCTAGAATACTTATTTCTGAATTGCAGTAACTGAAAAATAAACACCAACAGCATAAACAGCACCTTGACATGAAGCAGAATGGCAAAACACATTTTAGATTTTACTTTAAGGCATATTGTTTCAGCAGATGCTCACACTTGTGAGAACCACCTATATTTTTAACTTATTAAGATGAAAACCAAAGTGACCTACTTACTTTTTTAATCCAGTCCATTAATTAACATCTTATGAAGTGAAAATCTGTGTGTTTGTAACAAACAAATCCATCAAGGTGTTTTAATATTAAATCATGGCTTCCTTCCAAAATATCCAGTTATCCTCTCACATCAAAATCCACTTTTGATTGTGAACGGTACTTGATCTGTGCATATTTCTCTACTGATTCAGTCAAAATGACTTTTTCACTAAAGCGATATAGATGGTGTTGTTGTTTCCAAAATAATAATAATAATAATAATAATAATAATAATACTAAATAAATAAATAAAAATCTTTCATTAAACGATTAAATGAATAGCATTTTACAAATTTCCATCTTACCTCACTCTCTTTCAGTGTTAAACTTCAACATTAAAATCATGCTGGAATTCTGGAATTCACGCTCTGCTTCTGTGAACAGTAAACCCCGCCTACTTTGATTTGATTGGCATCTGAATTATTTTGACATTGACAACCAAGCTGATAACTTTTAAAGCTTTTTGTCATCTTAACAACAAGTGCGCTGCATAAAGGAGTGCAACAGATCAGTGCAAGAATTTCAAAAATTGGTGGGGGGTCAGTTTGGCAATTTTAAATTATTGGGAGGACTCATCGGTATGCAGTTTTCCCTATTGCTCGCGTGCCAGTGATTATCTCTCTGCATGCCAATGTTGGCACACATGCCATTGGTTGCTGACCACTGATCTAGATTAAAGACATGTGTTTTCAGCCAAGCATTCACTTAACATATTTCATAAGCTTGTACTCCAGTTATATCTGATCAAATTCACATTATCATTCTTTCCTTGAAATGGACTGAACAGCAGCTGTGCTAATTTTCTCTATCTGCTTTTCTGCCAGGGGATGGGCATCCTGAGGCAACTACGAATTACACAAGCTTCAGTCTGGATCCAGCTGTTTTGAGATGACCGAACACCTGAGAAGAGATGATGCCTACCCCTCCAAGGAGTTTAAATGATGCAAACCCAGAATCAACTACAAAACTACCCAATTTTCTGTAAAGCAGCTTTGCAACGATGTCTATCGTTTCATGAAAAACGCTATACAAATAAATTAGAATTTAACTGAATTGGATAGATGACTCATATTTCAGTCAGAAGCAACAAAAAGATAAATTTTGGGGGGTAAACTATGCCTTTTATTAAAAATGTTTTGTACCAAAATGTATTAACTTCACACTTCCTCTTAAAAATCTATCCCTTTTTCATCACTGAATAGAAAAACAATAGTCACCAAAAACCAAATAGCTATTTAGTCATCATTTTAGAACACTAGATAATGCAGCTTTTCAGAAATCTTGACAATGGTCAGCACAATAAAGTTAAAAGATATGCCAAATATAGCAAAAACGATAGATTTGAAAAAGCAGTGTTGGTAGAACTTTATTTTACAGTCCTGTTCCTCATGTACATACTATGTACTTATTATTGTAATTACAATAACTAGGTAATAACTAGGTACTAAACCTAATCCTACCCCATGTAGTTACCTTATATTACAGAACTTTCTTACTACTATTACTATATGTAGTAATACTATTCCAAAAGGGAATGCCAGTGTTTTAGGGGAAAAGTAGGCTTAGCATTTAAATCTTGCCCTGTTCAGTTACAAAACAGCCACTTTTCATGATCCAATCAAAACCTAATGGATAAAAACAAGTATCTCCATTTTCTTCTCAATGAATTTCCAAAATAGGCCAAATTGTAGACCTAAAGTGGATTGGCAAGGCCACAAGTTGACTTTCTACCTCCCCAAGTAGCATAATATAGTTACAATGTATAATAGTTTGGCAGTCTGTGTGTTTATACTTTTCAACGTCTTTTCTTTTCTTAATTCACTGTACACTGTAGACCATGTCAAAACATATTCAAATGTACACCGCAGTTTCCAGCAGTCATTAGGAGGAAAATGTCACGGGAAATACCAAAAGGCCTTTGTGTTAGAATATCCGAATGAACATCTATTTCAGCCCTACCTTGATTTTTATTCATTTATTTTGTTTTATTTTCATGTCCTACTGCAGCTAAGCACAAAGTCAAGTTTGTTCCACTGCTAGATTCCCTGAAGGCATCAGATTAATCTGACTTCCTGACTCTCATGGCAAGTCAATCTGCGAGTTGTTAAACCAATTTTCAGCTGTTCCTTTAGTTCGGATAGAGCACACGCTGTAATGAAAACACTGTGTCCATAAAAGTGCTACTCAGTGGTACAGCGGTTCTGTACTGTTCCGTTTATTGTTATTTTTGCGTACAGTCAGCTCTCGTAAACTACCATCAGGCCCTCTCATTTGAGTTTCTCTCAGAAAGAAAAGAGCGTCTGTAGACACACAAATATATGTGCCAAAAAAAGTTTATATAAATAAGAGTTTAATAATAAAAAAAAAAGTAAAAATAAACACGTATTTTGATATTGTGATAGAATGACGGCATTATAAATAAAGGAGCGATATCACTTAAGTAGCAGTGTGATATGGCTGTATACAGTATCGGCATGGCTGTGATTCAGCTGTAGCTAATCACAGTGTTCCGATATCACTAGAATATCACACTCCTCTCAGCCAATCAGATTCGAGGACCAGAAAGAACTGTTGTATAAATATGATTAAACAATAGATACAATGATAGAAGAATGGATACAACGATTGACTGATAGAGAGCAGTAGGTACAGTACAACAAATTAATGACTAAATGATAGAAACAACTATTGAACGATAAAAACAATGATAAAATAATAGATATGATTAAAACAGCGATAGATACAAAGTTTGAATGATAGAATGATAAAAACAACAATTGCACAAGAGAACAATAGATACAACAATAGAGCGCTACACTGTAAAAAACAATTTGTTACTTAAAATAATTTGTTACCTGACTGCCTTAAAATTTTAAGTTCAGTCAACTCAAAAAAGTTTAGTCACCTTAAAATGTTAAGTTGTACTAAGTGACAACTTAGATATTTGAGTTGATTTAACACAATTTTAAGGCAGCTAGGTAACAAATCCAGATTTTAAGTTTTACAAACCAAATTTTTTGTTTAGTTGTCACTTAGTACAACGTAACATTTCAAGTTGACTAAACCTGAGTTGACTGAACTGAATTTTAAGGCAGCAGGATAAATTATTTTAGGTTGACTCAGCAAATTGTGTTTTTTTTTTTTTACAGTGTAGAAACAACTGTATCACTGAACGATAGATACAACAAAAGAGCAACAAATACAATGATTGAGTCACAGAATGAAAGATGCGATAGATAGGCTGTTCAGAATGTTCACTTTATTCTCTTTAAAATCAAGTCATTCTTGTGCAAGATTTTTTCCACTTAGAAAATAACAACTATTTTTTCTTGCTAGGTCTAGAGTTCACATAGCAAAGTGATTTAAGCCTATAATTTATGCAATTTCTGAATCTGATGTAAGACTGAGGTGCAATCAGATAGTTTTTGGCAGATTTCTTTTTGCATGCAAAAAATAGCACAAGCCTTATTTTCTTCTGCCGCAGGAGTTAAATGCTGAATGTAATAGCCTCTCACGTTTCTCCCTGTTGGGTGAAACTATGCATACATGCTCCAGGAATACAATTACTGGCATGCTAGGCTGGTTCCTGTCAATCATGCTTTCAATAAATACATATACATTGAAATGAATTTGGAAATGCCCAGCGAGAGCCCCGTTTCAAATTTGTTATTTCACATGTCTTGCCAGCGCTGCTGTGTGCATGTGACGCAGGGCACTGGGGCCAGAGCTTGCTGGCTGCTTAACATTAAAATGATAGAATAAGCCATCACCTTTTTCTATTCTAAGGTAAGGTCTGTGGATTGGCTTGCTGTGCACGCAGAATGAAAAATGGTACATTTAGTAAATATACCGTGAGATATAATAGCATTCATTGAGCTGAGGTACGAGGGCTCCTCTGACCACATAATTTTACAATTAACAGCAGGCCTTATGAAATGAAGAAGAATATCAGTTGTGCACCATGTGCATCATTAACAGTGTATGTGGTATGGAACACCATAATGGATGGATTTTATCAGCAAGGAGCAGACTGCATTTTCAAATTTGCACACCTTGTAGCTGATTGATTGCCAATTAAGGTGAATGCACAATAGGTCAGTTAGAACAGATTTTATAAATACTTCCAGTGTTTTCCTATTTACTTTTTCATCCGACATCACTGAATAGAAAACCAGTAATTACCAAAAACCAAACAGCTATTTAGTCATCATTTAAGAACACCAGTGTAGATAATGCAGTTTTTCAGAAATCTTGGTCAACACATTAATGTTAAAAGATATTCCAATTATAGCAAAAACAATAGATCTGAAAAAGTAATATTACTACATATCAAGACCTTCAGCCACCATGTCAAGGCCAAAAAGCCCTTTCCAGAGGAAACTAGGCTTAGCATTTGTCTTGCTCCTTTCAGATATAAAACAGACACTTTTCATGATCCAATCAAAACCTAATGGATAAAAACAAGTCTCTACTTTTTCTTCTCAATGAAGTTCCAAAATACTCCACACTGCAGACCTGCATCTCGCGCCATAACAGTTCCACTGGGGAGGTGGGGCGGGCGCCATGGAGGCTGGTGCAGGGCAGACACAGGGCGGAGAGAAGGAAGGCCTCCAGGGCGGATCAGGGAGCTCAGGGAGCCATGGCGGATCAGAGAGCTTGGGGAGCCATGGCGGAGCAGACAGTTCAGGAAGCCATGGCGGAGCAGGCAGTTCGGGAAGCCATGGCAGAGCACACAGTTCAGGAGGCCATGGGTGGACGGCCTCCGTGGCCTTAGCCAGTACCAAAATTGTTAAATATTTAAAAAATAAATAAATAAACTTGCATGCAAATGAAACACTGAAATGTATTAATAATGTTGACAAATCAGTTTGCCAAAGAGTTTGAATGGACACATGACCTTTGACCTCAAAACAGTAGATTAGGTAGCAGTTTGTAAGAGTTGATGAGCTTTTTTTTTTTTTTTTTTTTTTTTCTCTATCCTAATTGTATGTATGAATTGCATTAATTCAAGGAATGTGAATACTGAGAGAACACTTTCTCCCTACCTCTTTGAAAAGAGCTAGACCCAGAAGCTGCTGGTCTTCTGCTCAGTCATCATTCACAGGAACCTGTGCTTCTCCCTCACTGTGAAACATTTGTTTCTTCTAATTACTCTGACCAGTGGCAACAATGACCTTTATAGGTCAAGGCTCTGTTTCACAGGAACACAAGTAAACAAAATTATGACAGGACAGGACGTTGGTGATAATTAATAAAGATGTTTGTGAGTGCCTGTGTGTGTATGTGTGTGTGCACGATTTGTGTCTGTGCTTGTTTAAGCGTGTGCAAGAAGAAACAACATTTGTGCTCTCCAGCTGAGCAGACCAGACTCTGTGTGATGCCTTTCTTTCACACTAAATATATGAGAGACTGGGGCTAGTTGTCACACATTTTATTGTGAATCATTTAGTATTTTATTTTAGGTAAATTTCTGTACAGTCTTTGCTACAGAAAAAAAATATATAATAAAATGACTGAACATTTAGGCAATTGTTGTCCTGGAAAAAGATAGAGTTCACTGAACACACATTGACCTTCACACAATACTTCGGTCTAGTATTGTTAGTTTCACTGGGAGCCTGCCATTAGACAGCTTATTGTAAGTTTTCAGCAAAAAATAAACTGTAAATCAACTGACATTAGACTGCATATCCAACAGCTACAGTATGAGGAAAAAAATATATTAACTTAGAAAGTATTGTTATGATTGAATCAATCAATCAATCAATCAATCAATATATATACCACTTTGACCCTTAAAAAACATGTGTAGGGCCATCACCAGACAAGAATCTAACTTCATTGTCTTCCTTCAATTATTATTACTCATTACTTAAGTTATTATGGTATATGTGCAGTTATGTTAGCTATGTAACTGCTGGCCATCATCAAAATTAATCATTTCTGAACGCATCTCAAACATGGCTTTAGATTGGTTTATAAATATTTAAAGGGTTCGATCACCCAAAAATAAAAAATTCTGTCATTACTTACTCACCCTCATCTCGCTCCTAACCCGTAAGACTGTTCCGCTCCGTTCATCTTCAGAACACAAATTCTAATATTTTTAAGGAAATCCAAGAGCTTTCTGACTCTGCATAGACAGCAAATAGACAGCAACGCAACTGACATGTTCAAGCCCCAAAAAGGTAGTAAGAACATTGATAAAATAGTCCATGTGACTTCAGTGGTTCAACCTTAATTTTATGAAACAGAATACTTTTTGTGCGCAAAGAAAACAAACAAAAAAAAACTTTATTCAACTTTTTTTCCTCTTCCATGTCAGTCTTGAACATACATTCACGAGAGCCATATAACGTAGAATGTCCATCTCTCTTAGTTCATTGTTTGTATATTTTGGTTCAAATAAGTAAGGCTGGGCAAAAAATGTCAAGTCATTGAGTGATTAGCTACAATAACCATTGCTTCATGCTCTTCACTGAGTGCTTACACAGATACACACAGTTTGAAAGTTGCATGTATCAGAGGATCTGTCTATGAGCAGATATATTAGGGATCCACTGATGGATTGGCTGATAGAGACGGCTTTCAAATGCTCCTGGGTGTATCTGTGTAAGCGCTTTGTGAAGAGCGTGAAGCAATGGTTATTGTAGCTCTCATGATCGCCAGCTGGAGTGCCCATAAGTTCCATTCGAGGGCACTCTACCCCAGACTCTCGCCATTGTTTTCTGGAATCCTTTTCCCATGTGTTCCTTGCCACTCATGTAATCTTGTCATGTGCTACCCTTGTCTGTATGTTCCCTGCTGAAAAATCCAGCATAAACCAGCATGGATTCCAAGCTGGTCCATGCTGGTTAGTGCTGGTCCAGGCTGTTTTATGCTGGTATAGTGCTGGTCTAGCTGTTGGACCATCATATCCATGCTGTTCTCAAGCTAAATGGAGCTGGTGATGCTGGTTCACCGCACTGTCTTGCAGGGTTGAGTGTCAGTAGGCCAGCTGTCTATATGCAAGTAATTTTTTGGGGACAAACATAGTTTTTGCTTGCATATTTCTCTATTTAATACATTAATGATATAAAGGAAAAATAATATAAAGTTAAAACATATGACTTGAATTATATGATAACTTTGTAATTTATTTTGCTCCCTCTGCTGAAAGTAGAACTGAACATTTTAATTGCTTTAGTTATGATTACATTATTAATTAATGTCACTGGTAAAACATTTCAAAGCATCAAATGAATTGTCTCCTGTTTCATAAGATCTATACACAAATCAGTTAAAAGAACTTGAGTACATTGCATAACAAATTCATCTAGAGATATGAAAACCAAAAAATGAATCATAAATAGTTTGTTCAATAACAAGGGTTATGAGAAGAGCTCTTTCAGTGGGACAGTTAATAACAACTTGATAATGAAAGGTCAAAACTGAAAGTGTTTAAAGACTTTCATACTTATCTGGGAAGTCATATATGTCCAAATCCAGCTGTCAGTCACTGAGTTCAAAAAGTACACATAGGAAGAGGTATGTCAGTGCAGTGAGGACCACGGAATATTGAAAATGCTGATAGCATGCACTTTCTGGGTGCAACTGCTGAAATAGAGTTAATTCAACCAAGTCAATGGCCAAGTGCCCAACTAAAAGGAACACTAATTACCATAATGGTAACAGACTTCAGTAACCTTTGTACATGTACCATATGAAAGAAATAAAGCCAAACTGGTTTGCAATAAGTGAATATGGTAATTCTGTTTTTGCAGTTGTTTATGTATCCTCTGGTGAGATATTGATTTCATCTAAGGCTTGGTTGCTGTAAGTGTTTCTGCTCACCTCTTTACTTTTTTTTTTGTTCTTACTGTTCCTCTTATTCTCAGTGATTCTGCTTGTTAACCGTAGATGTCAATACTAATGCCCAGTCATCACTTGTAGAGTGAATCTACTTTACTTCACCAACTACAACAGTGCTTCAGTGTTTTTTTTACTCTCTATAGGACCATATGAAAACTGAGCAGTGTTTGTTTAACACTGGGGATTTTACTGTGTAAACATGTAACCAGGAACATGTGTTTTTCTTTATTAAATAACTTCTTAAATTTAATTTGGAAAATTATCTTGGTCTTTAACAACAAACGCAAACCAATTTCAAAAGAAATGTGACATGTAACACATACACATAAGTTTTGTTTTGGTCTTGCTGGGATCATACCAGCACCCAAAAGTCAACAAATGCTGGTCCAGCAGTACACCAACATCCCAAGCTGGTCCCAGCATGCAAAATTATTATTAATTATTATTGTTAGGCTGTAGCGTGTTCCTAGTTTCAATGTTTTCCTGTGTTTCCTAGTTCCTAGATTCCGTGCCTTGCCTTTGTGTTCCTTGATCATTGAACTGTTTCCTTGTTTTTGGTTGTTTGCTGCCTGCCCTGACCGTTGCCTGTTTATTGGATACTTGTTTATTGGATTCTTTTGGATTATTCTTGGATGTTTATGTTTGCTGGTGCTCGACGCTGCCAGTTTTGACCATATTTGGATCCCCAACTCCTTTGTCACGCCTGCACGTCAGCCTGGTCTCATTGTTTATACGTAGGTATTAATATGTAACATTTACAAGCACAAAACGTATTTTTGCACGTTTTTATTTATGCTAAAATGTACAATTTTGACGTATTTCAATGTTTATAATGTACAAATTGCTATGTATTTTTAGCCAAAAAAATCATAAAATATTTACGTATCTTTTATATCATTACAATATTCGTATCAATTCGTATCTTTTTATCATTTTATCAATAAGTGATTTAGATTTTTAGACCTCTTAACTTACCCCCAAACCTAAACATACCCATTTTATAGTGAACATAAAAGGATATAAAATGTATTTGACTAAAATATGCATGGAAATGACCATTTTTGTAACAATATAGCATTACAAATATTTTTATAGTCGCTAGTCCCACTCCTACCTCTAAACCTAACCATAACTATTTCTGTACAGTATAAAGAAAAACATCACAGGCAGATAAGTGACTATTCAAATAATTTATTTATTGCAAAAATGTCAAAAGCAGGACCAAAAGTAATCCAAATGATGATGCATTGCAGCCACAGTCCTCTCTGGTGGAATACAGGTTTGTGTGAGGTGCAGAGCAGAATATTATTAAAATATTATCCAGATTATTTTCCCGAGGCGTGCGCACATCATTCAACACACTTTACCTGAAACACGGCATGTCACAATCTGTGACGAATGCGGGTGAGAGCCAACGTGCGTTTGATTATCCTGCCATAAAACCTGTCATTTGAAGCGGCAACATTTGTATTTGTAAAGAGTGCATCAGTCAGCACGGCCTTTGATGCTTACAGTCGAAGCGCTGATGCTCATGACGAAGATTGCTGGATAAAAGCTTAAATTTGCGTCTGTTTCTCGCAGTTGTATGGATTCTGAAGATTTGGATTACAGTGCACAAATAAAATTGTTTGATTTTGTAATTATGACGCGTTTTGGTGTATTTCACAGTTCTATTGTTAGTCACAGCATGTCGGGAAAACGCCCTTTGTACCCCATGGTAAACGTAAATAAAAAAAGTAAATATTACATGACAGGTAATGTTAAACTATTGCAGAACTAAAAACAGCAATAATAATAATAAAATTAATGTTGTGATTTCAATATTCTTAAGGATTAATTTTTAGGTGTCATCAATGTGTCAGTGTTGTACGTTTAAATGCTGAAAATACGAAAGTATTTGTACGTTTAGATGCTGTAAATAAGCCAGTATTGTATATTTTAGTGCCTGTAAAAACGTAAGCGAATGTATGTTTTGTAGAACCACTTTTTACGTAAAATACATACGAATTATCATGAGATCACATTCCCCACGTTACAGTAGCCAGTCACAGACTTATCTGTTGAGTGCGTGAACACAATGGCCAATCAGAGGTGTTTAAGAACAGTGCTCCAAATGCTTGCGGGAAATGCTGGTATCGTCACATTTAAAAAATTTCAGCACTAACTGGTACCGAAGTCAATACTTTTGACAACACTACACGGAAGAGAAGAAACTGTTGAATAAAGTCATTATTTTTGTTTTCTTTGTGCACAAAAAGTATTCTTGTAGCTTCATAACATGATGTCACATGGACTATTTTAACAATGTCCTTACTCCCATTCTGGGCCTTGAACATGTCAGTTGCATTGCACCTTGCATTGCAGGGTAAGTAATTAATGACAGAATTAAAATTTTTGGGTGAACTATCCCTTTAAATCTGAGAGACAGCTTTTAATTAGAATTCCTTTTAAAGTTGTCCATCTCCAGAAGACAAAAAAAAAAAACTTAAGACAACAAATGCAATCTAAAAACTGAAATTTATGGAATGTAAGATTATCAACAGCAGATAAAAAAAAAAAAGGGTGGATTTTAAGCCACTATAAACACTGAATCTCTCAGACATTGACATTCAACAGCTGAGTTCAAAGACCACACTCAAATTATTAAGTTGGCTTGGGAAAGCCAACTTACTGAAATCCTATTTAAACTTATTCTTCTTCTTCTTCTTCTTCTTCTTATTTTTCTGACCGCAAATTTTTTGGACACTAACTCCTCCTAGACCGTTCAAGCTACATACTCCAAACTCGGGTCAGATCTTCATACTGTTCTGACTTAGTGTGCTATATCTTTTCAGACTGGTTTGAGTTACGGTTTTCTTAAAAATTAATATTAAAAATCATAAAAAGTCCCATAGACTTTCATTGACCAAAAGTCCATGTCTGTTTGAACTATGTTTAATGTAAACTGCTAGAAGCCATTGATACTCAATTAAGCTTTAAGCTATCTATGTTCTTTCTAACTAATAACTAATCTATCTATCTATCTATCTATCTATCTATCTATCTATCTATCTATCTATCTATCTATCTTCAAACCTTATCTATCTATCTATCTATCTATCTATCTATCTATCTATCTATCTATCTATCTATCTATCTATCTATCTATCTATCTATCTATCTATCTATCTATCTATTCTATCTATCTATCTATCTATCTATCTATCTATCTATCTATCTATCTATCTATCTATCTATCTATCTTCTTAATAAGTCGCTAGCATGATTTTAGATGACTAAGCAAGTCGCTAACATGATTTTAACATGACTAGCAAGTCGCTAGCATGATTTTAGGATGACTAGCAAATCATTAGCATGATTTTAACATGACTAGCAAGTCACTAGCATGATTTTAGCATGACTAGCAAGTCGCTAGCATGATTTTAGGATGACTAGCAAATCATTAGCACGACTTTAGCATGACTAGCAAAGTCGCTAGCATGATTTTAACATGACTAGCAAATCGCTAGCATGATTTTAGCAAGTCGCTAGCATGATTTTAGCATGACTAGCAAGTCGTTAGCATGATTTTAGCATGACTAGCAAGTCGCTAGCATGATTTTAGCAAGTCGCTAGCATGATTTTAGCATGACTAGCAAGTCGCTAGCATGATTTTAACATGACTAGCAAGTAGCTAGCATGATTTTAGCATGACTAGCAAGTCGCTAGCAAGATTTTAGCAAAGTCGCTAGCATGATTTTAGCAAGTCGCTAACATGATTTTAGCATGACTAGCAAGTCGCTAGCAAGATTTTAGCATACATTAATAGATAGATAGATAGACAGATAGACAGATAGATAGATAAAGGTTTGAAGATAGACAGATAGATAGATAGATAGATAGATAGATAGATAGATAGATAGATAGACAGATAGATAGATAGATAAGGTTTGAAGATAGATAGATAGATAGATAAAGGTTTGAAGATAGACAGATAGATAGATAGATAGATAGATAGATAGATAGATAGATAGATAAGGTTTGAAGATAGTTAGATAGATAGATAAGGTTTGAAGGTAGATAGATAGATAGATAGATAGATAGATAGATAGATAGATAGATAGATAGATAGATAGATAAGGTTTGAAGATAGATAGATAGATAGATAGATAGATAGATAGATAGATAGATAGATAGATAGAGGTCTGAAGATAGACAGATAGATAGATAGATAGATAGATAGATAGATAGATAAGGTTTGAAGGTAGATAGATAGATAGATAGATAGATAGATAGATAGATAGATAGATAGATAGATAGATAGATAGATAGAGGTCTGAAGATAGACAGATAGATAGATAGATAGATAGATAGATAGATAGATAGATAGATAAGGTTTGAAGGTAGATAGATAGATAGATAGATAGATAGATAGATAGATAGATAGATAGATAGATAGATAGATAGATAGATAGATAGATAGATAGATTTTGAAGAAGATAGATAGATAGATAGATAGATAGATAGATAGATAGATAGATAGATAGATAAGGTTTGAAGATAGATAGATAGATAAGGTTTGAAGGTAGATAGATAGATAGATAGATAGATAGATAGATAGATAGATAGATAGATAGATAAGGTTTGAAGGTAGATAGATAGATAGATAGATAGATAGATAGATAGATAGATAAGGTTTGAAGATAGATAGATAGATAGATAGATAGATAGATAGATAGATAGATAGATAGATAGATAGATAAGGTTTGAAGGTAGATAGATAGATAGATAGATAGATAAGGTTTGAAGGTAGATAGATAGATAGATAGATAGATAGATAGATAGATAGATAGATAGATAGATAGATTAGTTATTAGTTAGAAAGAACATAGATAGCTTAAAGCTTAATTGAGTATCAATGGCTTCTAGCAGTTTACATTAAACATAGTTCAAACAGACATGGACTTTTGGTCAATGAAAGTCTATGGGACTTTTTATGATTTTTAATATTAATTTTTAAGAAAACCGTAACTCAAACCAGTCTGAAAAGATATAGCACACTAAGTCAGAACAGTATGAAGATCTGACCCGAGTTTGGAGTATGTAGCTTGAACGGTCTAGGAGGAGTTAGTGTCCAAAAATTTTGCGGTCAGAAAAATAAGAAGAAGAAGAAGAAGAAGAAGAAGAAGAATAATAAGTTTAAATAGGATTTCAGTAAGTTGGCTTTCCCAAGTCAACTTAATAATAATCTTAAATAGTAGATCAGTAAGTTGGCTTTCTCAAGCCAACTTAATTAAACAATTTTATTTGTGTGCTGTAACCCAGATCTTCAGAATCCATACGATTTGCGAGGACCAGAACCAAATTCAAGGCTTTGTCCGGCAATGGCGCCACCAGGGGGTGGCCAGGGGTGGCCGTGGCCACCCCTGGCCGACTCCTGGCCACCCCATTGGCCACCCCACTGGCCAGTATAAATTTTAGTAGCATCAGTTATGCATCATCCCTAATGCACAGCCAGGCAGGCAAGCCGCTCTAGACCTTCGATCGCACACAGTAGCCAGCCCTCTCCCCCGCCCCGCCCCGCCCCTCCGTCCATGCCACTGTTGCGCGCTCAGACAGCAACAGCTCAGCGCGTGCCCGTCGGTCAACAATTTCAAAAGAAGTTAAGAAAGAAGACAGAAGACTACCGGTAAGTAAATAAGTCAAAAATATTCTTTACTAAAAGAAGAAGGGGAATTATGTGTCGTGACATGTGCTTTTTAAATTCCAAATGGTTACAGTATACTGTTACAGCAGCTTTTTGGTGTGTTTTTGACACGTTTTGACAAGAGTTACCTAGCTAACGTCGTTAGCTGGTGCATGTATATGTTATGTCAATTTTGTATCTGCCAGTATCTGCTTTTCCCCAGTAACTGTTTTGTTTGCAATAAATGTACACCTTATGCCAAATATAATTGCAAAATAAAAAGAATTGTTGTGCAACTCAAAATGTTAACTGTACTGTTATTAGTCTATGCACATTATATCATTAGTAACATTAAATATAACACAATAAACCAAAGTATTTCCTTAAGTCTTTCTGATAGTTTTCTACAGGCCGGTTTACTACAACAGTAGAATAAAATTCTGAAATTATGGTTTATAGTTTTGGTGTGCCACCCCAAGATTTTAAGTGGCCCCATCTGGCCACCCCTATGAAAAATTTCTGGAGGCGCCACTGTTGTCCGGCGATCTTCATCTCCATCTCTAGCAGCGAGTCCAGCAGCAACAGCCATAAACCAGTGCTAAAGTGCATTTTGCGACAGGAAAATCGGACGTTCATTGGCTCTCGCCTGCATTCGTCACAGATTACGACATGTCGTGTTTCTGGTGAGATGTGTTGGAATGACGCGCGGGCGCCTTCGAGGAGTGGATCAAGACAATAATCTGGATAATATTTTCAGCGATTAACAATTTAAATTCTGCTCTCATCCTACTGCACCTCAAACCTACTGTATTCCGCCAGAGAGGACTGCGGCTGCAAACGCATCGTTATTTGGATTAATTACTTTTTTGTATGGCTGTTGACATTTTTGCAATAAATAAATGATTGTGATTGCACTTTCCTGTTTTTAATATTTTTTATTACTGTTCAGTCATAGTTAACGTTAGGTTTATATGGGATTATTTTTGTGCCAATAAGAATGAACGTAACTTTATAAAACTGAACGTAACTTTCCAAGAAACGATCAAAAATATGTCACTGCAAAAGAAGAAAAACACAATGAAAATGAAAAAATGAACTCAGTCGCACGAATTTAACATGCTCTTCAAATATGCTTCATTCTTTGTTAATGATTTTCAAAGAATCGTTTTCGCGAATCATGGATTCTGAATGCGTTGCCACAGCTTTCGCTTACGCTTTGCAAATTTTCGTTTGCTGTTTTGGCACAAACCTCTCGTGGGGGCGGGCTTAACAGCGATCTACTCTGATTGGCTAATGAGCTTTTGATGGACAGTTGCTCTCGGACCTGGAAGCACAGACGGTGACGTCAGTGGCGCACATATTGGAAAGTTGTTGCGGTGTGCAATACGTCGTGCTTTGTTTATAGAAACTATCACAACTGTTGCACACTGTACATGAATAAAAATTTTATCGATGTTATTGATTAACGTTACTTTAGCAACACGAACTTACTTCAAGCTGCCCTGAGGGACAAGCTGAGGTGGAAGATGATGCCGCTCCGTGTCTCTCCTGGGAGCTCATCTTTAGAAACTAAGAGACGACCGTAGGTGAAATACTAATAACATTAATACTTAATATAAACAAAGCACGACGTATTGCACACCGCAACAACTTTCCAATATGTGCGCCACTGACGTCACCGTCTGTGCTTCCAGGTCAGAGAGCAACTGTCCATCAAAAGCTCATTAGCCAATCAGAGTAGATCGCTGTTAAGCCCGCCCCCACGAGAGGTTTGTGCCAAAACAGCAAACGAAAATTTGCGAAGCGTAAGCGAAAGCTGTGGCAACGCATTCAGAATCCATGATTCGCGAAAACGATTCTTTGAAAATCATTAACAAAGGATAAAGCATATTTGAAGAGCATGTTAAATTCGTGCGACTGAGTTCATTTTTTTCATTTTCATTGTGTTTTTCTTCTTTTGCAGTGGCATATTTTTGATCATTTCTTGGAAAGTTACGTTCAGTTTTATAAAGTTACGTTCATTCTTATTGGCACAAAAATAATCCCATAGGGTTTAGAGGTAGAAGTGGGATTAGCGACTATAAAAAATATTTTTAGATATATTTTCAGATTGTGTGTTTATGTATTGAACCTACCCTGTAACTTCGTTGAACAAGAGGGGAACAATCGCCACTTTAATTTACAACCCGCAGATGTCACACTTACCCTGTAACTACATGGAACAAGAGTATAATTTCCCAGTAATTTTAAAAAGCTTACGTATAGATACACCAAACGTACGATTTAATAGAATAGGTACCTGTTACGTTTTAAGTAATTCCATTATAAATTATTTGTAGGATATCTGTTTGTTACCCCGTTATTACCCAAACGTAACATATTGCTCCCTTATACTTACACGTAGGTACAATATAAATACGAAACACACACTGTAACTTCAGTTTACTTGCGCAGTTCTTTGCAGGTTGCATATCTGGTTGTTACCCCCGAATTACCAAAACGTAAAATAGCCTATTGTTCTCTTATACCTACACATACGTACTAATAGGTACACTATAATTACAGAAACGTACACCGTAAATTCAGTATACTTATGTAGTTCTTTGCAGGTTGAATATCTGGTTTGTTATCCCCTTATTACCCAAATATAACATATTGTTCCCTTATACCTACATGTACGTTCTTTATAGGTACACTATAATTACAGAAACATACACCGTAAATTCAGTTTACTTACGTTGTTCTTTGCTGGTTGTAATCTAAAGCGTTACCGTGAAAAGCATGTTAACTCCTCACCAACATGTCTATATGCAATGTGATCTCATGATAATTCCTATGTATTTACATAAAATGTGGTTCTACAAAACGTACATTTACTTACGTTTTTCCAGACACTAAAACATACAATACTGACATATTTACAGCATCTAAACGTACAAACACTTATGTATTTTTAGAATTTTAAGGTCTACAAAATGTTAAACAAGACTACACTTAAAACCATTAAAATAAATGACATTTCTGCAATCGTTTAACCATTCATGTACTATTAACTTTGTTTGCCGTGGTGGGACACAAAAGGCGTTTTCTCCGACTTGCTGTGACTAACAATATAACCATAAAATACACCGAACACGCATCATAATCATAAAATGAAACAATTTTATTTGTGCGCTGTAATCCAGATCTTCAGAATTCATACGATTGCGAGGAACAGACCCAAATTCAAGCCTTTATACGACGATCGTAACATCTCCATCCCGAGCAGCGACTCCAGCAGCAACAGTTTTACGGCAGGAAAATCGAACGCTCATTGGCTCTTGCCAGCATTCGCCACAGATTACGAAATGCTGTGTTTCTGGTGAGATGTGTTTGAACGATGCGCAGGCGCCATCACAGAGAGGATCAGGAGGATAATATTTTCAGCCATCAGCAACCTAAATCCTGCTCTGTACCTCAAAGAAACCTACTGTATTCCGCCAGAGACGACTGCGGCTGCAAACGCATAGTCATTTGGATTACTTTTTGGTACGGCTGTTGACATTTCTGCAATGAATAAATGATTGCGATTGCACGTTTCCGTCTTTCATGTTTTTCTTTATTACTGTACAGAGAGAGTTATGGTTAACGTTAGGTTTACACTTAGGAGTGTGATTAGCGACTATAAAAAAATATTTTTATGCTATATTGTTATCAAAATGAGAATTTTCCTGCATATTTTGGTCAGTTAACGTTACGTTTTATATATTACGTTTTAAATCACTTATTAATATAATAAAAAAATGCATATTTGCTATAAAATGGGTAGGTTTATGTTTGGGGGTATTAAAATTAAACTAAATTTTAAAATTAAAGTAAAATTAAACTCTTAAAATAAATCTGGCACAGTAAATATACCTAGCCACAAGCAAGGTAACACTTGAGTTATTAGTGAATGGTTAACATGTTTTTCACTTTAAAATAATGGGCCAGATCACACTAGTAGTTCCTGCGGACTGACAAGGTAAGACTTGAGTTATTATTGAGGGGTTAAGATGGATTTTGCAGGTAATTTACAATAAACTTTTTTTTAACATATTTTATATGACATATTGTACAGCCATGCATTTCTTTGAAGCACTATACTGATATTCTAACAGACATTGTAATGTGGAAAATGTTTTTGTACTTAACAAAATAAATGCAGTTAATGTCTTCATTACAGAAGTAAAAGAACATAATTATTTACTATCACACTAAAGAGAAGCCTGCCCCAGAATACTATTAATACTGAACATTGAACTAAATGCAGCTCATAATAGTGAAATAATCCAAACATGAACATCCAATCATTGCCGGCATTACATCCTAATTAAAGAAATTATATTATTGTTTGTTTGAAATGAACAGAGAACACATCCATTCATATTTTGGTAAGAGTCACAATTTCAACCAGTACTTCAACCAGTGATGGTGGTGGTGTTCATAAATTAGTTTGCACAAAGAACCAAAAGAATTGTTCATTTTATAAATGTTACTGTTGTGATTATTAATTAATTAGTTATTCTTTATGAATTGGTCACAGTTCACAAGTAGTTCTCAATGACAATTTTTATTTTAGTAATCATCAAATACCTAATAAGGGACTCCCTTTGTCCAAACTAACCTACTGCTTAGTTAATCTTGCTTCTATATTAGTTAATAGTATTACAGTTTTTCTCGATTGCTAAAACACTATAACCAGTCTTTTGAACTAAAATTTCAAAACCATAATGCCATTTTTCAAAAAGCACACCCATTTCCCTGAACTATAAACACTATTCCCCTGCTTTAACACATGAGTCAGATTTGGTGAACTGTTACTGCAAAACTCTACACACAAATCCCTACATTTCTCAGTGCTTACACCATGTGATCATTTAGAAAGCACTAGCATTCAGTATTGTTCACTCAAGTCTGCAAAGTTTGAGCTCAATTAGCACACAATTACCCAAGTGGAAACACTAGAAGTCAAAAATGATCACACACCATTCAGAACCTTCGATGGAGATAAAAGTGCTAAAGTCATCAGCTTACAGTTTGTTGCTTTTCTCAGATCAGAAATTAAATTCCCAAAACTACTTGTTCAACCTCCACATCATCTAGTCAGTTGGGCACATCATAAAATGTTTCTAATTTTTTTTTAACAAGTTGCGTTTGCTTTGGTACGATCATGCAACTGATTATGCAACTGATTTGTCTGCTGTTTCCTACATTATCAGTTCCTATTGTCATGTTGCTATAGTCTTTCCCCTCAAAACATCAATTCATTAGCTCATCGTATATGTCTTTGCAGTAAATGCTATTTTTTTTATCTAGCTTTCAAGCATATTCTACACATTTCTATCAGACTTTTTGTAAATTTGCCATGAGTTGTTCAAGTGAATATTGACTTTCACTAATGTAGACACTACAGATCAACCAGTGATAAAGCAGTTCTCTGAAACAGCTCAAAGGTACATCTCAACATCTCGTGAACCTTCAACTGGAAAGCATATATAGACAGAGGACAACACAAGAGTTACAAATTCTGACAGTGCACTTTCTAATTTATATTTCGCCATTTGCCCATATTTCACTTTTCTATTTCACAATGACTTTGTAATGTATGTATATTTTATATCATTTTTTTTACAGTTTTTCTCGATTGCTAAAACACTATAACCAGTCTTTTGAACTAAAATTTCAAAACTATAACGCCATTTTTTAAAAAGCATACCCATTTCCCTAAACTATAAACACTATTCCCTGCTTTGACACATGAGTCAGATTTGGTGAACTGTTACTGCAAAACTCTACACACAAATCCCTACATTTTTCAGTGCTTACACCATGTGGTCATTTAGAAAGCACTAGCATTCAATAATGTTAACTTAAGTCAGCACAGCTTGAGCTCAGTTAGCACACAATTAACCAAGTGGAAACACTAGGAGTCAAAATTTATCACACACCAATCAGAACCTTTGATGGATAGATAAAAGGGCCAAAGTCAGCTCGTTCAGGTTTGAAACAATGGATTCAAAGAGATGCAAAGGAAGAGGTCGAGGACACCAGAGAGGAGGAGGAGGAGGAGGAGGTAGAGGTAGAGGAGGTGGTGAAGGAGGAGGGAGTGGAGGAGGATGTAGTGAAGGAGGAGGGAGAGGAGTAGGAGAAGGAGGTCAAGGACACCAGAGAGGAGGAGGAGGAGGAGGAAGAAGAGGTAGAGGAGGTGGTGACGGAGGAGGTAGAGGAGGAGGAGAAGGAGGTCAAGGACACCAGAGAGGAGGAGGAGGAGGAGGAAGAAGAGGTAGAGGAGGTGGTGACGGAGGAGGGAGAGGAGGAGAAGAACGAGGTCAAGGACACCAGAGAGGAGGAGGCGGAGGAAGAAGAGGTAGAGGAGGTGGTGACGGAGGAGGTAGAGGAGGAGGAGAAGGAGGTCAAGGACACCAGAGAGGAGGACGAGGAGGACGAGGAGGACAAGGAGGACGATGGCAACAAGGAAGGGGAAGAGCAAGGGCAAGGAGACAAGCGGTCTCGGATGAAATTCGAGCCACTTTAGTTGACCATGTCCTTGTCCATGGTATGACTATGAGGGAGGCTGGGCAACGAGTACAGCCAAATTTGAGTCGCTTTACTGTTGCCTCCATCATCAGAACCTTCAGGGAGGAAAACAGGTAGGTGTACTTGCAGTAAGACTGCTCTGTACAGGAACTTTTGAGTTACTGAACTCAAGTTTCTCGAGTTTCAGTATGTTTCCTTTTTTTCCTGTAAAAAGTATGTGTGACAGTTACAGTAATGAGTGCTTCTATTTTTGTAGGACACAGAGACGACCACCTGGTGGAGGCAGGTTAAGGCTTTTGTCGGAGGAGCAAGAGAGGGAGCTTGTAAACATGGTAATTGCCAATAATGTAATCCGCCTGCGAGAGATTCAAAGGAGAGTGATTGAGGATGATCATCATTTTCGAGGGATAAATGCCATCAGCCTCTCCACAATTGATCGCATCCTCCGAAAGAACCAATTCAGGATGAAACAGGCATACCGCGTCCCTTTTGAACGAAACTCTGACAGAGTGAAAAACCAACGAGTGGAATATGTTCAGGTATGAGTTTTGATATTGTATGAAGTATTGTGTTCCATCACAGCATGGCAATTTATGCTGCCATTTGTGCCCTCTTGAATTGTGGTTCAGGGTAGCGATTTACTCTACTGTGTTTTGTGCTTTGCAGAGAATCTTTGACATTGAAGGACGGCCTGTTCCCCATGAAATTATCTTTGTGGATGAGGCAGGTTTTAACCTGACCAAAAGGAGGAGAAGGGGGAGGAACATAATTGGTCAGCGTGGAGGGAATGTCACTATGTGCGCAGCCATCAGCCAACGAGGGGTACTCCACCGCCATGCCATTCTAGGACCCTATAACACTATGCTTCTCCTTGCTTTTCTTGATGGTCTAAGACAACATATGTTCCAGCTGGACTACAGGGAACCAGCACAGCCAGAGCAGCCTCACTACGTTGTTGTTTGGGATAACGTCAGCTTCCATCGTGCTGCTCTGGTTCGTGACTGGTTTACCAATAACCCAAGGTTTTCTAACATCTTTCTGCCGGCATACTCTCCCTTTCTAAACCCGATAGAGGAGTTTTTTTCGGCATGGCGGTGGAAAGTGTATGACAGAGAACCTTATGTTCGTGTTCACCTCCTCCAGGCCATGGAAGAAGCCTGCCTAGACATATCGGTAGATGCATGCCAGGGGTGGATCAGGCATGCAAGAGGATTTTACCCCCGCTGCCTGGCTAGGGCCAATATAGCCTGTGATGTGGATGAGATTCTCTGGCCTGACCCAGACCAAAGACAGGATGCTGAGGTGGAATAATTTTTTTGTACTGTATAGTACATGAATAAAAATGTGCCAGTGTATATACATTGGTTGCGTCTTTTGTGTTCATCATGTGAAAAGGTTTTTGAGGGGAAGAACCACAAGCAACATAACTTGCCAGTTTTGGAAATATTGTTTTTAATTTATTGCACCAGTGTGTAAGACTATGTTGTAGTGTATGTGTTTTTGAGGCCTTGTGTGTGATGTCTGTGGGCAAAGTTTGTTTTTTCAGCTTGAGTGAATGGTTTTGAGTGTAGAGCTTCATTTTGACCTGAAAATAGGATGTTTGGGAAATTGGGTGAGACGTTATGGATTTGTGTTTACTGTTTTGAGAATACGAGGCATAGTTTCAAGAAATGCGTTTAAGCAATCGAGAAAAACTGTATGTGGAATTTTTTTTTTTTTTTTTTGTCAGACCACTAGTAAAAGTGTAACTGTGAATCCTATCTGGTCTTTTTCAATCAATATCCCGCATACAGTAATATGCAATTTTGAAGGCAAAGAGTAGGAGGTGAAAGAGGAAGAGGAGGAGAAGAAGGAGGAGGACGACGACAACAACAACATGAAAGAGAAATAGGAAGGGCAAGGGCAAGAAAACAAGCAGTCTTATATATTTTAGTTGACGCGTGCCAGGGTTAGAACCAATTAGTCTGTGATGTTGAGGAGGTTCTTTGGCCTGTCGCAGACCAAAGACAGGATGCTGGGGCAGAATAATTATTTTTGTTGTTGTTTGCTGTTTTGTGCTGTACTCTACAGCACAATAAATTAAGGATTAAAACACTTGCAAATGCATAAATTTGTTGTATTCATCATGTATTTTTTTTTCGAAGCAACACTTATTACCAGTTTTCGTAGTATTGTTTTGAATTGATCTCATCAGTGTGTAAAACTATGTTGTAGTGTGTGTGTTTTTGAGGGTTTGTGTGTCATGTCTGAAAGCAAAGTTTGTTTTTTTCAGCAAGATTGAGTTGTTTTGAGTGAAGAGCTTCATTTTGACCTGAATATAGTAAGTTTGGGGAATTGAGTTAGAAGTTACGGATTTGTGTTTGGAGTTTCGCAAAAGCGAGGCATAATTTCAAGAAATGTGTTTTAAGCAATTGAGAAAAACTGTAAGTTAAGTGTTAATGTAGAGCTACCCATTACTTCCTGCATAGTTACTTGTTAACAACGGCCCATTATTCTAAAGTGTTACCCATACAATTAGTGAACCAGAACACTATTTGACGATTACTGGCTCATCTGATCACATTCTCTCTTGACTTTCTTTACCATAACAAATGTGTCACAGCACAGAAGCCAGTTAAAAATCAAGGGCTAAAAGTATGTATAATAGATGTATAACAGAAATAAAGTCAGTCTGGTGAATAATAAGTGAAGCTAGTAATGCTGTTTGTGTGTTCTGTGGAACAATTTATTTTGTATATATGGTTTCCCGACACAAATCCATTCAGATAAGGGTGTAAACTTTGAAAGTTCTCTGATTGGAGAAATGTTAAAATTGTCAGGTGTTGCCAAATCCCATACGACACTGTATCATCCTATAGGTAACAGTCAAACTGAAAGGTTTAATCGTACTCTTGGTGACTTGATAAGGTCCTTGCCTGTGAGGTCTAAAGTTAATTGGCCTCAGATGCTGAACACAGTGACTTTTTCATACATTTGCATAGGCATGAGACTACTGGCTACCGACCTTTCTTCTTGATGTTTGGCCGAACCCCGAGATAGCCAGTGGATGTTTTGTTTGAGTGTAATTTTGGATGAGGAGACTGTCAATGTCAGTCAGTATGTACAGTCCCTGGGAAAGGGTATAAAGGAGTCAATGTCGGAAAAATGCACGCCAAGAGCTGAACATAATAATCGCAAGTCGTCCAGGCAGTCGAAGTAAAGAAAGGAAAAAGGAAATTAGCTGACCGTTGGGAAAGCACAGTGTATATTGTAGTAAATAAGACCTGTTCTTTGAATACATACAAGATTCATCACCCCGTTACAGGGTTAATGCATGTTTTTATGCCTGTGAACGTTTTACCATTGCCTGCTTGGGATGATTCAGTGAACTCAGACTGTGACCTAAGTTCAAACTGTGATTCGTCACATACTGACTGTCAGAAAAGTGATACTGCAGACAGAACTTCTCAATGGTTTGCTGATTTAGATGAGGTTGCAGAAATGGGTATGGGTGAATTGGAGGATGTGTCTGACAGTGGTGAACATGAGATTTGTGATCATGAGGTGGGGCAACACACTAAACAAGATGAAGGGATGGAGATTAAGGACAATTCTGACAGTGTCTAATGCTTCAGTGTCTTTGTCCCATACATTAAATGATGAGATACAGTACCACCTGTAATAGAGGTTCAGAATGAAGACTGTGTCCCAAGTTGTAATGGCTGTTGCTGATCATGATTGTGATGTTTCAGTAGAGAAACCTGTGGGGTTATCTCAACATAATGAAGATTCTTGTCATGTTGAAGCAGAATCTCATGAGCAGCAGAGAACACGCACAAGGTTTGGTACAATTATTAACCTGTGAGCAGATTGATACAGATCCTGTCGACTCAAAGGTTTTGTCCTGTAGTGGAAGTGTAACTGTTTTGTTTGTTCGTTTTTTCTTAATTTTATTTTCCATCAGGTATTTGTTTGTTTTGTATTACTTTGTGTATTTTCGTGACTGATTGTACCTGTCAATTTATCAAGAGTGGAAAGAAGATCTTGGTAACACTTAACAATACGTGTGCACAAATATGCATTAGTTCATGCTTAATTAATGCAGAGATAATCATGAGTTACAGTTTTTCTCAATTGCTTAAACACATTTCTTGAAATTATGCCTCTTTTTTGCGAAACTCTAAACACAAATCCGTAACTTCTAACTCAATTCTCTGAACTTACTATATTCAGGTCAGAATGAAGCTTTCCGCTCAAAACAACTCGATCTTGCTGAAAAAAGCAAACTTTGCTCTCAGACATGACACACAAACCCTCAAAAACGCAGACACTACAACATAGTTTTACACACTGAGGAGATCAATTCAAAACAATACTATGAAAAGTGGCAATAAGTGTTGCTTGGAAAACAACAAAAAAATCACATGATAAACAACAAACGTATGCATTTGCAAATGGTTTAATCCTTAATTTATTGTACTGTAGAGTACAGCACAAAACAGCAAACAACAACAAAAATAATTATTGTGCCCCAGCATCCTGTCTTTGGTCTGGGACAGGCCAACGAACCTCCTCAACATCACACACTAAACTGGCCCTGGACAGGCAACAGGGATAAAATCCTCTTGCATGCCTGATCCAACCCTGGCACGCACCAACTAAAATATTTGAGACTGCTTGTTTTCTTGCCCTTTCCCTTCCTATTTCTCTTCCATGTTGTTGTCGTCGTCCTCTTCCTTCTTCTCTTCCACATCCTCTTTCACCTCCTACTCTTCCTCTTCGAAATTATACATAACTGTATGTGGGATATTGAAAATTGAAAAAGAACGGAAAGGATTTACAGATCAAAAAAATAAATAAAAAATGAAAATACATTACAAAGTCATTGTGAAATAGAAATTGTAAATTAGAAAGTCCACTGTCAGAATTTGTAACTCTTGTGTTGTCCTCTGTCTGTATATGCTTTCCAGTTGAAGGTTCATGAGATGTTGAGATGTACCTTTAAGCTATTTCTGAGAACTGCTTTATCATTGGTTGATCTGTAGACTCTACATTAGTGAAAGTCAATATTCACTTGAACAATTCATGGCAAATTTACAAAAAGTCTAACAGAAATGTGTAGAATATGCTTGACAGTTTATGACAACTATTGCATTTACTGTAAAGACATATACAATGAGCTAATGACTTGATGTTTTGAGTGGTAAGACTATAGCACAGAGAACTATATGCATGTAATACATTTTGAACAACATGACTATAGGAACTGATAATGTAGAGAGAAGAGAGGGGTGGGACGAGTAGAGCTCATTAACATTTAAAGCAACCTCGACCAGAACAGGATGATTTTTGCAAAGCTGATTTTGGCAAGGTAAAAGGGTGTTGTTTTACACTACCATTGAGAATTTTTAACCAAAGTATATTATAGACTTTTCATTAAGACCCTAATGACCCCACTGACCCCTTTAACAACTAGCCTCCCTTAAATGCCAAATAAAGAAAGAAAGAAAGAAAAAAAAAAAAACAACACATAGACCAAAAGTGTCACACCACCGTCTGTCCAGCAGAGGGAAACTAAGAGCACAAGGCCACAACATTCTCCTGATTTCCTGTTTATAATTAGCTCAGTGATTTCACCTGTGCTTGGCTTGTTAGGGTGCGTGTGTGTGTGTGAGTGTATTTAAGACCTGTATCAAGTTTGTAACTTTGCTCAGTCTTAAAGTTCTCCTGTCTGACACATTTGGATTATTGCATGTTCTCTTGGAATCCATGCATGGATTATTTAGAAGGACTTTTATCCCAGATCTTGACCTGCATGTTTGAGAACTATTCTTTGTTACTGGATATTGCCTGCAAGTATTTTGGGATTTGTACCTTCCTCAGTCCAGCTCTTGATGTTGGATTTGTTGTGTATATCCAAGAAAAAACATTAAGTAAAGACTATTTGTTTTCCTCAAATCTTGCATCTAGTGACTCTCTGCAAATTTGGGTCCACACTGTTCCATAGTGTAGGGGTTAACACTCTGACCTT
Organism: Labeo rohita; assembly: GCF_022985175.1. Taxonomy (NCBI): domain Eukaryota; kingdom Metazoa; phylum Chordata; class Actinopteri; order Cypriniformes; family Cyprinidae; genus Labeo; species Labeo rohita. Next base: position 27,052,576 of record NC_066871.1, on the reverse strand, counting down.
ATAACAACACATTCTGGGTTCAAGTCCTGGTTGTGACAAAAAGAGAACAAAGAAACTGCACAAGACTGCATTTAGTGCATGTGTGCAAAAATGTAAACTGCATGGGACAATACAGACAGATACTGTGGAAAAAAAAAAAAAAAAAAAAAACATTTCTAACACAGAATGAGGCACACTGAGGAACAATACAGCAGCATGGCAATGATTCATCATGCTGTTGACGCCCTAAGGTTGGCAGTGTGTCACAAATGAAACAATATACAGAGAACAGAGAAGAATAACTGTCTTTGTTGAACTGTAACAATAGCGAATCCAGTGATATTTTTCTAAGACACCATAAACTCAACTAATTCCATCATTACTCTTCCCCTATAATATGATGGTGGTGCACAAGCTGCGGCTTTGCTCTCTGAGTGTTTGTTGTTGTTCTCTGTAGGTGCCTCTGTCGGCGATCACTTTGACATATAAACGGCAAGACTTACTAAGGATAGGAACATTATGCGGGGAATCGCATTTCGCAAAGAGTTTTTACATTGATCACCTTCCATCGGAGATTGCTCGACCGCCGGGAGTCCTTGGATTACCATACCGTGTGAAAGGTGCAAGAGAAGGCACAGAGATCAACGTCGGAAGCGAGACTGCAGATCTGGCGTTCAGATCTGGCTGAAGAAATGTCCATACAGGCCTGCCCTAACTAGTATATTTCTGATAAATGCCAGATCACTGTAAGAAATAAGATGGATGAGCTAGCAATGATGATCCAGACACACAAATGTTCATACACAGCTTGATTAGCAAGATTTAACTTTTTCTTCCATTTTGTATTTTTTGGTTAAGTATAAGAAGCACTTCATCCGATACTTAATCAGTGATTTAAAATTTTTAGGAACATACATCTCTCAGGATCTCACACGGTTTGCCAACACAAATGCCCTCGTAAAAAAAGACACAACAGAGACTACTTCTTGAGGTCACTGAAGAGAGTTAACTTATCACAGGAATTGCTGCTGTCCTTTTGCAGATGCTTCAAGAATATTGTCACTTACAACATCCTGGTGTGGTTTAAAAGCTGCACTATGACTGATAAGAATACTCTGGAGAGGCTGAGGAAGCCAGCGCAGAACATCATAAGAACACTGCTTTCCGCACTGACTGACATATACAGAGACGGATGCTTGAGACGAGTGGCACGCATAATTCAAGACTGTACCCACCCTGGAAATATTCAGTTTAACCTACAAACTTTTAGTCTTGAAATATGAATCAAAGAAACAAAGGAATCAAAGAATGTGATGAATTAAAAGCATGTTTGAACAAATAAAGATAAAGAGAGGAATGTTGAAAGAGTTGAATAAAATCGATAGATCAATAATGTCATCCTGAGATTTTTGGATTTCTTATGTTTTGAAATAAATCAATAGATGCAGAAATTGTTAAAATGGTAAAGAGTAGGATCAGGCATATGCACCTGTGGATCACACCATGAGAATTATTACATTTTGAGCCGTGACAAACTGTTATTGGATAGATTTTGATTTATGTATTGGCTCAGATGAGTTCTAAAAACTATGGGTGTGTAGGGTATCAGAGTGAATCAGACAAATGTAAGATTCGATCAGAACATTTGGTTGAAACCAAAGAGCCAAATTCCACAAAGAGGCCCAGGACCACGTCATAAATCTGTCCAGGATACCCTGCCACCAGCCAGCCTGAAGTAAGCCTAACCAACCAACTTTCACAGCTTTGAACAACTTGCAACATTAAAACAAAAGAACACAATTACTGATAATCCCAACTCAGGAAGGAGATAAGCATAATCCAAAAATAAACAGGCAGAGGGTCAAAGTCCAAGTGAGCAGTCCAAGGAAGCTAAATAAGCAAGGCTATGAAAACTAGGCAAAACTATGGCACAGAAACAGAACGAAACAATGGCAAAAACAAAGCAAAACTATGACAAGAAACAAAACCGAGGAATATAACAAAACAGGGCAAGGAAAATAGGAGAAACGCTTAGTAGAGTCCGCACAGCAAAACAATACTTCGCCAGGTTTGTTTGGCATGGCCTGCCTTTTATGGCTGCCAAACAGGAAGTCACTGTAAAAGCAGCAGAGGGAGCGGTAACAGACAGTCTATGATTGAGGGCTCCCTCTGCTGGCATGGCGTTACAATTATACTGGCTTTGCATTTATTTATTTATTTATTTATTTATTTAGCTTGTATTTTGTGTGTGTGTGTGTCTCTTTTAACTTTCTTATTTGTATTATGTTTGTATAGCGTTTTGAGATGCTGCTTTTAAAGGCGCTATATAAAATAAAGTCTTATTATTATTATTATGAAGCTGCGTATTAAAAGTGATTAATAAACAGTGAGAAATTAACTGAACATTTTTAATTATACTCTGTATCTGAAGACGTCTAGACTTTGTATCCTGTTTAGGAGACAGTATGAAAATTTGATTAATTGCACGGATTCTGTGAACTAATATTCTATGAAGTGCTCTTTCTCTGAAAAGAAGATCTTGCTTTATTAAAACAGAATGAGAAACTGCTGTTGTCAGACCTTCAACTTCTCTCTTGAAAGTGGAAGTTTACACTTCAGAGGGGTCAACATGGAGAGAAACTGATTCAATGCAGGAAAAGGTGAAACTTTCTCTTGAGAATTTTCCTAAACACATTCTGACATTCAAAATGTTGGCAGATTGAAGGTAGACAAACAACAGAGGTCACAGACAACAACACCTGGGCCTGATTGTATAACACTTCTCAGAAATGCTCTTAAAAATTAATCTTTGACTTAAGGGTCAAAAATCTTAGTACAAAGTACGACTTTTCTAAGAGTAAGAGACTTTACAATAAAGTCTAAGGCTGATTCTTAAGTGTTGACCAAGGTGACAGTTAAGTGTTGTGAACTAAGGACTACAATGATGTCAACCCAAAATTGCCACCCTCAACCTCTAAAACAGCCTAGTGAGCCTGCTCATGTAAAGTCACTGCAGCACAACACTAATTATTTAATGTAACTGCAATAAAATCATCTAATTAAGACACTATATTATAATATTTCCATTGTGCAACATTATCACAAACTATTACTGATGTTTTGAGATCATTTTCTATTGGTATGTCTCCTCATTTACAGTTGGAGCAATGATGTGAACATGAGATCCATCAGTAGCTCCAATAACTCAAAGAAAGCCCACAATCCTCATAAAAGTGGCTTATTTTTGCAGTATGGTTCGAAGGTCAAATGAAAGTCAATGAACTGCCATACAGTAGTGGCTAAAAGTGATGTTCGGCTTGGGAAATTTGACATCTTCAACCTTAATTAAAAAAAACCCCAAAAAGTTTTAAAGGTTTTGTAAACATATTGCATAGTTGTTAGAGTCAATTGTTTTATTTGTGTGATAATAATGAAACATGCCAAATGTGGCCATGCTGTCATACAAAGAAATTATGAACACATGTAAAAACAAGTGAGGACCAACGAAATATTAGTGTGTGGTCACTGAAAATTTGTTCTGATATATGTTCTTTACAGAAAAAAAAAAAAAAAAAAAAAAAAAATATATATATATATATATATATATATATATATATATATAATATATATTATTCATATCATTTTTCTTTTGACAAAAGTGAAAACGGGTCCCACAGATCCGAACACCATACAAGGGTTAATAACTGATTATGTTGTTCTCAATGTGACAGTGTGTTACAATGCGAGTGAGAGGAGAGGCGAGCGGATCCACGTGCAAGCTTTTATTAGAAGGACGAGACAGATACATGGTCAGGCAGGCAGGGTCTAAACAGTAGCGAGCATTATCCATAGGGGCGATCTGAGAGAGAGTAGTCCAATAACCAGGGCGAGAGTCCAAAAGGCAGGCGGCGATTGAGTCGTACACGATGAACCAGGCGCGAATACAAACTAGGGAACTCAGGGAACTCAGGAAACTAGGGAACTAGGGAACATTAACAAAACAACAACAAAACAACACTCCGTGCAGTGTACAAGGAAGTCCGGGGTTTTATAGAGCGCCTGATTGGTCACGGGGGGCTGACGCAATCAGCGCGGTGGAGGATGGGAGATGCAGTCCAAAATGCAAAGCAACAGTCAGAGAGCACGAAAAGGTGAGAGTGACATCTGGTGGTAGGTAGTCCGCAGAACACCGACCAGATTCGTGACATAGCCCCCCCCCCAAGGAGCGGCTTCCAGACGCTCCAACAGAAACAACAGAAAAAACAGTCCAGGGGAGCGGTGGGGGGGCCAGGGGACTGAGGCAGAACCGGCTGGGCAAGGGCCCTCCAGAGCGGAGCCAGAGGCGGAGCAGGAGACTCGAGAGCCCTCCAGGGCGGAGCAGGAGGCGGAGCAGAAGACTTAGGAGCCCTCCAGGGCGGAGCAGGAGGCGGGACAGCCCTCCGGGGCGGAGCAGGAGGCGGGACAGCCCTCCGGGGGCGGAGCAGGAGGCTTAGGAGCCCTCCAGGGCGGAACAGGAGGCGCATCATAATCTGGGACCTGGGGAAAGCAGAGATAGAGGAGGCAAACAGAATAGGGGAGAAGCAGAGAGCTTGTAAGGGGACGCCACCTCCAAGGGAGGATCTACAGCCGAAGCTGACACCTCAGGAGGTATTGGCGCGGCTTCTCCGACCGAGGGGAGCTCTGGAGCAGGCCTGTGACCAGACGGGAGCTCTAGAGCAGGCTTGAGACCAGACGCGACCTCAGGGGCTGACTTATGGGCAGGCGTGGCCTCAGGGGCACAGTGTGCAGCCCACACACACCAGATGGCAATCGCAGCAATGCACTGGCTATCCCGATAGGCCGTGGTCCTGGGATGTCTGACGAGATGTGACTTGACTTAGGGTCGTCGGACGGGGCATGACCTGACTCTGGGTGGTCAGACGAGACGTGACGTTGCTCAGGACGGAGAGATAAGGCGTGACTTGACTCTGGGCCGTCAGGCGGGACGTGGTGAGGCTCTGGACAGATAGACGAGACGTGTCGGGGCTCTGGAAGGTCAGACGAGACGTGACTTGGCTCTGGAACAGCAGTAATAACTTCCTTTGGCTCATGAAGATCAGCTGTGGTTAGACTTAGTTCGTAGAGATTGGCCTTGACTTGACTTGATTCGTGAAGCTCAGTAGTGAACTGACTTGACTCTTGGAGATCAGCGGTGATTTGACTTGGCCTATGAGGATTAACGGTGACTTGACCTGGTTCGTGGTGACTGGCTGAGGCCTGACTTGGCTTGTGAACATCAACTGTGACCTGACTAGGCTCATGGAGATCTGCTGTGACTTGACTTGGCTCGTGTAGATCCGTTCTGAACTTGCTTGACACAAGAACCTCAGTCTTGACCGTACTTAGCTCAGGAGCAGCAGTTTTGACATTACTTGAATCAGGAGCGGTCAGCTTTAAATCGGTTTGACTCAGGAACAACCGCCTTGACGTTGCTCGACGCAGGTACGACAGTCCTGACGTTGCTTGGCGCAGGAACGACAGCCCTGACGTTGCTGGACTTGGAAGCTTGACTGGACTTGGAGGCTACAGCTGTAGCCTGACTTGTCTCTGGAGCAGCGGCTGAAGCTTGACTTGGCTCTGGAATAACAGCAGCAGCTTGACTTGGCTCATGAGGAACTGCTATAACCTGGCTTGGCTCGTGGAGATCCGCTGTACCGGGACATGACTCGTGAACAACATGGCTTGGCTCAGGAATAACAGCTGTTACGTGACTTGACTCAGGGATAGCATGGCTTGACTCAGGAACAACAGCTGTAGCGTGACTTGACTCGTGGGGAACAACTGTGACTTGGCTTGACTCGTGGGGAACAGCTGTGACCTGGCTTGACTCGTGGGGAACGGCAGCTGTATCTTGACTTGACTCAGGGGTAGCCGCCGCGACATGAAGGAGCGCCACTTTAGCTGCCCATACTGCCATTAGGGGTGTGTCCAGCACGCGGGCTACATGACCACAGGTGGCGTCCGGGTGCTGACCACAGGTTCTGGAATGGCAGCCATCTTGTGGAGTGGCTTGGAGACGGCGGCCATCTTGTGGAGTGGCTTGGAGACGACGGCCACCTTGTGCAGTGGCTCTGGCGTGGCAGCCATCTTGTGCAGTGGCTCTGGCGTGGCAGCCATCTTGTGCAGTGGCTCAGGAAAGATGGCTGTAACTTGACTTGAAACAGAATCGACAGTTCTGACTTTACTTGACACAGGAAACCCAGCATTAACTTGACTTGCTTTAGGAAAGGCAGCTCTGACTTGACCTGACACTGGAACAGTAGCCGTAGCTTGACGCGACCTGGAAACTTGACTTGACTCAGGAAATACAGCTGTAACTTGACTGGACCCGGAAACTTGACTTGACTCAGGAAACACAGCTGCAACTTGACTTGACTTGGAAACTTGACTTGACTCAGGAAACACAGCTGCAACTTGACTTGACTTGGAAACTTGACTTGACTGAGGAAATGCAGCTGCAACACTATATGGCTCTGGTATGGCAGCCGTGACGTGACAGAGCTCTGTCTTCGCCGCCATCTTGTGAACGGGCTCTGTAGTCACCGCCAATGGGTGGACGCGCTCCGACGCGGCCGCCATTTTGTGAACGGGCACCGCTGTCGCCGCTACCGCGTTAACGCGCTCCGGCGCGACCGCCATCTTGTGCGCGGGCTCTGCTGACGCCACCATAGCATGAGCGCGCTCCGACACGGTCGCCATTTCACGAGCGATCCAGGCGGTAAACTTGTTTGTGGCGTCGTGATCCGGCGTGACCGCCAGTCTGCGAGAGGGGTGTGCGGCTGCCATGTCCGCGTTGTCGCGTTCCTCTTTCGCGACCCCCACAGTACACGGCGAACCCGCACACAGCAAAGCAAAGTTCATAAATGCGGCTAATGATGAGAGCGGACCCTCACGTCTCACTCTCGCTCTTAGCGGCTCATTGATGCCATCGGCAAACAGTTCAATAATAATACAGTCCGGGAGGGTAGAATAGTTTGAAATGGCCAAAAACTCACGGATGTATTGTTCGAGTGTACGTTGTCCCTGTTTGATCCTGGCTAAAATCAGGTCTGTGTCCACGTCGGAAGATTGTCCGGGTGAAAAGCTGCTGGATCCTGTTGTGACGGAGTGTTCTGTTACAATGCGAGTGAGAGGAGAGGCGAGCGGATCCACGTGCAAGCTTTTATTAGAAGGACGAGACAGATACATGGTCAGGCAGGCAGGGTCTAAACAGTAGCGAGCATTATCCATAGGGGCGATCCGAGAGAGAGTAGTCCAATAACCAGAGCGAGAGTCCAAAAGGCAGGCGGCGATGAGTCGTACACGATGAACCAGGCGCGAATACAAACTAGGGAACTCAGGGAACTCAGGAAACTAGGGAACTAGGGAACATTAACAAAACAACACTCCGTGCAGTGTACAAGGAAGTCCGGGGTTTTATAGAGCGCCTCATTGGTCACGGGGGGGCTGACGCAATCAGCGCGGTGGAGGATGGGAGATGCAGTCCAAAATGCAAAGCAACAGTCAGAGAGCACGAAAAGGTGAGAGTGACATCTGGTGGTAGGTAGTCCGCAGAACACCGACCAGATTCGTGACACAGTGTTGCCAATTTAGTATTCTTCACAAAAAATCCTAAAAATGGTTTAAGCAAAATGTGGGGTCATAAAAAACATCCACACATCACTTTGGCCACAGTTGCGTTTGGTGGGGTTAGTGCCGCAATATTTAACACATTACTAACTGTGTCCATTGATGCATTAACCAGGGCACTGATGCATGTTTCTTTTTCAATTTTCCAGCCAAAAAATACTCTCATTTATGGAATTAGAGCATTGATTTGTAAAGTGAAAAAAAGAAAAGTCAAAAAATGCATTCACTTATTATTATCGTTTTATCCACTCCATATCATCATATAACTTCCCATAACTGATCGGTTATGGTAAAAACAGAGACATGGTTACACCCGGGGATACCCGATGAAGCTATCATGCTAGCGGGTCGTACAACGCACCAGGCTGACAGAAAAAGCGACTCCGGTAAGAGAAGAGGAGAGGGACTGTGCATCTATTCTAATAACAGGTGGTGTACAGGTGCTACAGTCATGGAAAGACGTTGTTCACCTGATCTGGAGTTTGTTACACTGAGATGTCTGCCCTTCTATTTGCCACATGAGTTCACTGTAGTTGTTGTCCTAGCTGTGTACTTACATTTATTTCTGCTGAGAAGTGTAAATGCAGTTCAGTATTTTCTTAGTTTCTTTCTTTGTGTGTGTGTGTGTGTGTTCCAAGGTTTTCTGGAACTGCAAATTATGCGTGAGTAAAATACAAGTTTATTTCTAATGCTTTTGTTAAAGTTTGTTCGGGAGGAGGACAGGCACAGGGAAGAACGATAATAAGAAATATATATATATATATATATATATATATATGACATTAGCAAAATGCTAACCTTTCATTGAAGTAAAACAATTAAAAGTGGGGGGAAAATTACGTTATGAAATAAATATTTTTCTCCAATGAATGCTGGGCACAATTATTGGCACCCTTAAAAATTATGAGTAAAATATCTCTGAAGTATATTCCCATTCATATTTGCATTTATTTAGCACACTACAATGACTAGGAGTATGATATTGTCTAGCCATGACTTTTTCACAGGATTATAAATATGAGGATGATGATTTTCTGTGTGAGGACAGAGGTAAGAACTCTAGTTCAGCTCTGCTGACATTATACAAATTCACATTTTATATAAAAATATGACTTAACAACAGGGTCGCAAAGTACATTTTTGGAAAATTTGTACTTTCAAAAGTAAAAGATCACCCTTTGAATCCTTTCTTCTTTTACTTTTTTAAGTGCTTTTTTTACTTTAACAAGAGTACATTGTGAATGTCCTATATATACACAATTCATGTGAACATGTATGATGAACATGTGATGGAAATGTTTTAAATAATTTCCTGAGAATGGATGAAAAGTGTATGATTCTCAGAGAGGGAATTACCTCGAAGTATTGTATACTGTATAATTTTAAGAAGGGAGTTACCTATACTGTAGACTTACATTGAATTGTATTCAGGATGGGAATTACCCAAGGCGCAGTACTGTAGTATTGTATAATATTACATTGATTAGTTACGCATTTAGTAGGTTAATTGTAGTCATAGCGAGAATTTTCATGACAAATGCTTATAAAGCTTGTAGACAAACAAACGAAAATAAAATAATTAAATATTATGTTTTAATGACATTAATATGCAAGTGCAATGAGGAGAGTAAAACAGTGTTTCAGTCTTTTTAAAGTTTACAGATTCGATAAATTTGTCTTTCGCAAGAATATCTAGTGCCAATAAATAACCTGTCAGTATCTAGTGCCTGTGTCTAATCCTCCTGTTGTGTTGTTTATGCTGCTATTCGCACATACAAAATTAAACCCCTGGGGGAAATGGGAAAAAATATGGTATTTTTAATAGGTCACGGATCCATTTTAATTAAATTTCATGATTCATTTGGTTAAGTAATTATTTAGGCTACTAATCACAATTTGTTGCATTTTGTTTATAGTTTCATCCTCTGCTTTAATTCACAAATCTATTTTACTTTTTTGTCAGACCAGTATTTCCCGTATTGTAGACATTTTTAAACAAATCAGCTTTAAACAAATGCACCTAACCTACTTTGTGCTTAAGCATTTGGATGGGAACTTGGCAATAACTTGCAAATTCAGTGTGTGACAACAAACACACTCTTCAATGTAGTTCACTGGAGAACAGACATGACTGAACCTCTTTGGAGAAATATGACAGAGAATATGTTGATATTTCTCTAAGACACTGTTTACAAATTCCACAGATTTCTCTCGATCATCTGGACACTGATGTGTGTCAGATTTTCTATGTATTTCTACTAAAGGAAAAACAAGGTAAGGATTCTTATTTCTTGTTTTATTGGTCTTAATAAATAGTCGTTAGGCATAGTGAGAACAGGTCCTTAAAATAAAGTGTTAGCAGAAATGTAAAATATGTAATGATAAAAAAAACTGGCGGCTGCCTGTGTGTATTAGTGTTAATAATAAAGTAAAATAGCTAACTAATAATTTTGCTATAGTACCCAGAACCATTCAATTTTATTGGCACAGACTAGTGAAATTTTTGTATGTGACAACACTATTTGCAGCATTGAGGGAAGATTAGATTGTGAATTCAGCATTGTGAATAAATCCTTTTTCACTGCGATATATGAGAAGTATGTGATATAGGAGAAATGAACAAAAAAAGTTACAATCAAAGCCACATAAGTTTATTTGATAGATCACATTATTTATGTTTTGTTTTGTTTTTGTTTTTTTTTTCAGCCAGGAAGAAGAGACCATTCTTAGTTAAAGCTCCTGAAGAAGTAATAAATCCAGACTGAGTAAAGGGTGATTTGTTCCTTAACTTTGTTCTTCTGTTGCATCAAGATGAGTTCGATCTTTGAAAAAAAAAAGTTGGAAAAAAAAAATATTTGTAAAAAACCCAAAATCTTCTGTAAATAGTAAAACCACTCTTGAGAAGGGAGGAAGAAACCCACCTAATGTCACTTTAGATTTTGTACTTGAGGATTTGTTAACATATTTTAATGATCTTAAGATCTTGTGTGAAACTAAAAAAGAGATTGAAAAGAAATATAACATTAACAAGGAGTGTGATGATTGCTGGCCAGAGGATGATATTAAACGAGCTTGGGGAAAAACACGAAGAATTGATGAAGACCGAAGAAGAAAGCGCTGGTCTGTTGTGATAGTGCTGCAGCTATTAAAAATACAAAGAAAAGAAGAGTCTGATCTGAATGAGGGTCGATGTTTAGACGCGCAGAGTTGAGTTTGAACGATATGCATGACCAAGTGACAGCTGAAAGAGAGAATGGAGGATGGGAAGATTGTCTTTGGTCAAATGATGATATAAATCAAGCTTGTGGAAAAGCAATAAGCAAGAAAAGAAAACACAGAAGTCAGATCACTTCCAAGCAAAGCTAAAAAGAAGACAAAGGGAGCTGGTAGGGGAGGTAAATGGAGAATTGGAGCAAACAAAAAAAAAATGTAAACGCAAACCTACAGAGGAATCCTCTGCATCATCGGATGACCAGTCTGGGACTGAATCAGAAGAAAACCTCAACATACGTATCCCGTTTACAAAACTGTTTTGCAGTGCAAACTCCATGCTAGATTTAAAAGATGGAAAACTTGAGGAAAAAAACATAGAGTATCAAAACACATATTTTGGCAATAAATTAATAGATGGAAAACCTGAGGAAAAAAACAAAGAGGGAGAAGAAAGTGTGGAAATAAGGAACAAAAAATGTTATGTCATGTTATATGACAAAAAAACAAACAATGCTAAATGGGTGTATGAGATACTGAACAAGAGTACTTTACCTTTCAGTAAGAAAAAAACCTTCAAAGTGGATCCTTGGAATAATAAAAACCCGCAAGATCATGACAGCAAGAAACCATTTGAGGACAAGACATTTGTGCGTGGTCATCTTGCTGCAGCTGCCAATCACATGTGGTGTGAGGAAGCCTATGACAGCACTTACTATATCAGCAACATTACACCACAGAATGACAACTTAAACAATGATATGTGGAAAACGTTGGAGAATTACTGTCGAACAAAAATAAAAAATGATGACGTCCGTAACGTCCATGTGTACACTGGACCACTTTACAAGGATGAAAAAACAAATAAAATTGGGGGTAAAGACGTGCCATCTCACTACTTCAAGGTAATAATTGTGGAGAATATGAATGGGATCATAGAAAATCCAGAATGCTATGTGATACCCAATAAGAATCCAGAAGATGACACGAAAAAAAAAAAACATTCAGGGACTATCGTAAGAAAATTACGGACTTTGAGGAATACTCTCAGCTGGTTTTCACAGAGAGCAGAGACAGTCAGAGAGGGACTGAATGTGTATGCAATGTGACACTGAAGGAAGAAAAGAGTACAAAAACTGCTTCAATAGAAGTCAGAATAATTCTGAGTAAGGGCTCAAATGGGCTTTGTGACATCTTGTGACAAAGTCTCAATTTTGTCCGATTTCAGAGAAACGAGAGTGCCAAAATTGCAAACTCTCACACAGAACCAACAAGCCAACCAGCTAGCCTATCATGGCACAATCCCACATCCAAATGATGTTTGAACTCACATTAGAATGCAAATATCCAAAGACGGGCAAGGAAGATAGTAAACAATTAACTCCTAGAAAGGCAAATGACAGCTTTATAATCATTAACTGTTAGCCAGCCGCTAACAAATTAAACAGACATTTTAACCTACCTGCACTGTTCCACTGAAGGCAATATCCACTGACAAAGTAATTCTTAATTCTTAATTAAACTTAGACCTCATTATTGAAGCACAAATTCAAGCAACAAAAGCAGCCCATGCTTTCTATGTTCTCTCTCAAATATGCATTTTCATTCATTCATAAGCTGTGTGGTTGCAATAACAATTTAGTTTAAAAGTGTAAGTGCCATTAAAAAAAAAATAAAATGTATTGACTGACTTTTTATAAATGTTCAGTTGTTATGCTTTCAAATGTAATGCAATATGTAATTTCACAGTATATGTCCACCTAAATTACTATGCCACTTGTGCAGTTACAATTCTATAGCTGTAAATTTACTCATGGCAATGGTTTGTGTGTAAAGTGTGTGCCATTTTTTTTTTGTATGACATTACAGTTCCTTTGTCTACAGAATAACTGAACATAAATAAGCTAAGCAAACAAATGTGACTATTTCTGCATAGTTACTGCAGTTACTGTGTAGTGATTTCATGATTGCCTATGTCTGACATGTGTACAGTAAATTGCTCTATTATTCTGATGACCCTAATGACCATATGCCCATATGCCATCTCTTCCTCTCTCTCTCTCTCTCTCTCTCTCTATATATATATATATAATACTGCTATGCAATTTGGCATATTTCTAATGACTTTACTGTTATTTTTAAGTGTGTAAAAAGTAGCTGTTTTCAAACTTTAACTGGTATTGTATCTGAGTTTACAAACTGCATTCAGTCAAAAACCAAATACTGCCTTGATCAACATCATTTTGTGTCCGTCTTGATAAATGTCTGAAGACATTAGAACACATTAGAATGGAGAACGCTTGCTGTGACATGAATTGCCATATCTGCTGTCATGACAGGAGTGGAGAACGGATCTAAACTGAAGCGCAATTTTATGCTTTTCAGCTTGAACCAACACAATGGCGAAAGCAGCTCGATGAAAATACACAAATTTAAAATCTGGCTTTGTCATTTGTATTTACTATTTATCACAGATTCATAAGTTACAATCCACTTGAATTTGTAAGTGCTCACGCTATGAATAACACATTTGGAAATGTAATTTAATCTGTGATATGACTGATATGATGCGATCACTCTCTTTGTTCATAAAGCAACTTTACTGTTCAGCAGCTCTTTGTAAGAAATGTATATTTGATCAGTTTAAGTCAAGTAAAACGTATTGCACTTTATCCCTTAATGAAATTAGGGTGATATGATTAAATACATCAGTGTTTCTTAATTACAGTTCTCAAGTACCAGCCACAGCCTAATGGTTGGGGAGTCGGGCTTGTAACTGAAAGGTTGTGGGTTTGAGCCCCAGGTCCTGCAGGGACTGAAGGCAGGGGGAGTGAATAACCGCTCTCTCCACCCTCAATACCATGACTGAGGTGAGTCCCTTGAGCAAGGCACCGAACCCCCAACTGCTCCCCATAGCGTTGCTTTCGTCAACGAACTTTATCACGTGACGAAAACGAGACGAGACACAACGTAAATGCTGGTCATGCGACGATGACTATAATTAAATGTATAATGCAATATTGTTGACGAACAAAACCGAGACTAAATGTGGTTTACAAAATAAAAGCTATGCTAAAATGTCTCTTCATTTTCGTTGACCAAAACGAGACGAAACAAAATGTTATAACGTTATTTCGTTTTGTTTAGTTGCGTTATTATTATTATTTCGCAGTATTTCTAAACTGGGCTGCATCAGGTAACGTTAGTACTGCGCAGACGCAGGCGACGTCACTTCCTCAAGCCCCTCTTGTGGCATTATTTAGAAGATGACAACAAACAAATTAAGTTACCTGACTCCATGTGTACTAAGCATCAATGTTGGGAGTACCGCATTACAAAAGAAATAATATTACAGTAATATACATTTTGCTGAAGAGAAGAGAAATAATGCAGCGGACGCAACAAAAAATAAGTTAAACTAAAAATAACAAAATCAGTTTTTTTATCAAATCATAGTCTATATATAAAATGAATGAATACGCGTAATCTATTTAATTTAAATAGCCTAATTAACAGATTAACACAACGAAAGGAAAAGAGTGTGGCGCGGCGCTCGTCGAAAGTTCACGGAAAGAAAAGGGAGATGACAGAAATAAAAGTAAACGCTGCAATTTCTAATGATCTGTATGACCAAAAATGACTGAGTATTTTTTTGTTGTTTGTTTCCGCTGTTCGATCGCGCCGGCGCTTCACGCACACACAGTCAACAAACATATACACTGATTAATTCAAATATTGCGTACTGCGGAGTGTAATCCGTATCATTCAGCCTGAGGTCAGGCCAAACACATATTTGCTCATGTGAGGATGTTTTTACGCGCATTAAGTACAAAGCTTGGTTTACTAATAAATAATACTTTAGCATTCAAATACATCGCGAATATGGACACATTTAATTGGGTTCATGCCGAATGAGAGAGGTAGGCTGCGTGAGAACAACGCGTTTGCTTTCAGAGTCGCTTTAAATTAGCCTAATTTGTTTTGGCTTGTTTAGCAACTTATATATTTTATTATTGTTTTGTTACGAAAATCGTTCAAAATAGTCTATAGGCTAGGTATTGTGTTTATTGTTTGTACATTATAACATTTATCTTTATTTACCGGCATTATTAAAAAATGTAACAATTTTGTGCTTATAAGTTTTTAACCTAAACTATAACGTTAATTTAGACCTACATACCGGTAGCCTATCTAAATATGATTTTATAATTTTATATAGACCTACCTCATTACCCTTCACTGGATGCATAATGAGCTGCAGTAAACTATTTTGGTATTTTATAATGCCTAGTCATACTTCTGTGAATATTTTGGTTAAAGTAACTCAAAAGTAGTGTAAGGCATTACAATTCAGAGACAGTAATATTGTAATGTAACTAATTATTTTTAAAAGACAGTAACTAGTAATATATAATGTAGTATATTGTGGAAGTAACCTAACACTGCTAAGCATGCCTTGTTGGCCAAATACTGTAGCTACTTTTGTCAGACTACAATAAAATTTTCATTGACTAAAACTAGACTAAATGTCATCAGTTTTCGTCGACTAAAACTAGACGAAAACAGTCATGGATAATTCTGACTAAAATAAGACTAAAATGCTCAGACTTTTAGTCGACTGAAACTTGACTAGACTAAAAAGAGTATGAACATGACTAAAACTAATAAAAACTAAGATGACAGCTTTACACAAAGACTAGACTAAAACTAAAATTAAAACAGGCCGCCAAAAACAACACTAGCTCCCCAGGTGGCGCAGCGATAGCAATATGGATGCCCACTGCTCCAGGTGTGTGTTCACTGCTGTGTGTGTGCACTTGGATGGGTTAAATGCAGAGCACAAATTCCAAGTATGGGTCACCACATCCTTTCCTTCCTTTCCCTCATATATGGCATTTAGCCTGATTCAGATAACCAGCTAGTTCAAAGAGAGCTCCATGTGTTCCGATTAACATGGTCCCTACACAGTGTTAATTGCTCCCTACTCCCTGAGCAGTGGAAATCAGCTGAAGTTCACTTTACTTAGGAATATTCATTCATGGATTTGCGCTACGCCACCACCTGCATTGTCTTTACACACAGACTAAACTTACTAGAGAAGTGTGACATTATATACCTCTGTAAATAAATGCAATTTAAATTCATATCTTGCACACTTTAATGCTTGTTGAATGGAACATATACGCTGTCTTCGAACTGTAATCAGGGCGGAATATTTATAATAAAAAATAACTATAATAAAAGATAATGGGCTGGTTTCACTGACAGGGCTTAGACTAAGCCAGGATTAGGCTGTAGTTCAATTAGGACATTAAAAGTAATTTTTATAAATGCCTTAGAAAAAACATTATTTGTGTGCATTCTGAGATAAAACAAGGACACTGACATATTTCAAGATCAATCAATGCAAGTTTCTTTCAGTTGAAACGGCTCAGACTAACATTTTAGTCAGGACAGACTTATTCAGGTCCCACAAATTATTTGGTTTTTCAGCATTTTTGTGTATTTGAACCCTTTCCAACAATCATTTTGAGGTCCATCTTTTCACACTGACGACAACTGAGGGACTCAGTTATTCAGCTATTACAGAAAGTTCAAATGCTCATGCCGTAATGGACTTCACCAAATTGACTTTTTTTATTGTGTCAAATGTATAAAATATTGTCTTCTTGTTACTGTTAACATGAGCAAAAGTGTATTGAGTGTTTGTTTGTTTTCAGGTGAAAAGGGCCATGCAACTCAATTGTGCTTGAGAAATGATCTGGTGATAACAGATCCCAGTTTGTAAATAAAAGGAGAAAATAGAGTTGGATTTAAAGAGTGAGAATGAAAATGAGATGATAAAAACCAAATAGTATGTAACAAAAAATGTGAATGACATGAGTTTAAGAAGCCCTGCTCATTGTGATAGTGTTCAAAAGGGACAAGACATCGACTGACTCAGTAGTGTGTTGTCACTAGACGCACTAGACCATAAACTTCATAAACAGTCTATAAACAGTCTATAAACTATAAACAGTCATGTTGGTATGTGGCTGGATGGGAGATGGGATTGAAAGACTGAGTTGTTAGTGAGGAAAGTAGGTGATGTTCATTCTGAGTGGGTCCTAACACCTTAGTAAGGTGTTCGTTAACCTGCCTTGAAAAAGTCATGTGTGTGGTTAATACAGATGCATCTCATAAAATTAGAATATCATGAAAATGTTCATTTTTTTATTGTAACTTGTGAAAAATGAAACTTTCCTATATTCTAGATTCATTACTTCGTTTCTGGAAACCAGCCGAAGGAATTATCCAGATGAGGATATCTGCTTCCAGGGTCACATCTGTCCTTGAACATATAAAGTCTTTTTTTTTGTCTTTTGTGTGATGTAATGTATAATCCTTATTGACCAATCATTACACCACCCTGTTTTTTGAAGTTTTTGGCTGCGTTCGAAACCGCGTACTCAATGAGTAGGTACTTAATTTCAATAAGTACTTACTTAACGAGCGCTAAAAGAGTACGTAAAGGAGTGAAAGCCTTTGATGGCAGCATTCCTTCATCAGTCACTCTTCACCGGATAAACACACGTGTGTCTCATCTGTCCCTGTAACATTCAGACATGATTCAGTTACCTCTGTGATTCAATTCTGCATTTACATTTTGAGGTAGTTGCTGATTTGTTAACTGGCTTTTTATCCAACACAAATGCTCCTCAATTTATCAACAGTTCTAATGGACAAATGAAATAGATGAACTCATGTTTAGTTACTTTATGTACATGTGTTTATTTACACTATTTACATTCAACTAAAGCAGTGTTGACAGTAGTGAATTCTACATAATAAGCACACATAACGTACACCACTCACACAGATCTCTGTTTCATGTTGTGATGTGCTCATCTGCAATTCTCTTACAACACTTTACTGTCAGTTGTTAAATAAACATTTAGTAATCGAAGCTGTATATGGCTTATGTAAATCCACTTTGTTGATGTACATGTGCTTACTGGAGCTCCACTGTTTGCTATACACAATTAAATGTGTTTTTTTAAGGCAAAATTACAATATAACGTTACTGTCTAGTCTTTGCACCAAATATACCGTTTAGTAAGTCAGCAAATACGATTTTAACACAAGGAACCGCGGCACCAAGCGATAAAGAGTTATAATTTCTAAAACTTTCTCAGAAAGATAGAAGTCAACTTTCAAAATCAGCTTTTATTTACGTCCCCTGGGGAGCAATTTGTTGTAAAAGGCTTTGAGGCCAAACACAACACACACTCGCATTCTTAATATATTGTCATGTGTTACTGAATGAGTCTGTCACATAACAAAACAATAAATAATAGCAAGTCTTTCTTTGTACTCAAAACACTGTAAATAGCACATTTCAGCATGCAGGGTGCTTCTCAAGCAGAGGCTGCATCATCTGCAGCATCATCAAGCTCTGTCAAGGGAAGACTAATAGGCCGACTGATGCCTCTATTCAATGGATATTTTCCATTAAAGCCATTAAAAGCATTATTAAAGAGGCTGCTTACCTGCTGAATGACTCTCT